>NC_061070.1:3736914-4037758 GCF_021917145.1 Hypomesus transpacificus | reverse complement strand
CACTGTTTTCAACAGATTGACTATATATCATTTGAAATGATAACATTACTTGTTTCCACTTCTGTTGTTGAAGCAAACTGGATTGACTTAGGTTAGGTGGGTAGAACGTTAGGCTACAGCTTAGCAACCAACCCATATCGTGATTCTACTCGGCTTCAGTTAGCTAGCTAGGCTAGCTCTAGATATCTTGCTGTAAAATAACATGACAAAGATCTGGACAAACATGCATCTTGGATTGTAGATTTTCATTACACAGGTTATTTATTTGAATGAAACACAGTCAGGAACATGAATCAACGTAAGCCCCATTGCCAATAAACTAGGCTAAATTATCACACATTCTACCTATGCTCTTGCGTTAACTAGCAAGCTAAACTTGTTTACATGCTTAGAGTCTAGGTGTTACTAGTAACAGTTACTAGCAATGCTAATGTATCCTGTATCTATAACCTGCCTTTCTCCAGTTCTTTCAAATAGATTATTTAGACAGGCGTTAGCAATAAGCCAGATTGCTGTTCGTTTTCTGGCTATTTTTTCGGAAGCTTCCCTTCTAATGCCGACTACTACAGCTAGTCTAGCTAGAGTCATTTGATGTGTGTAGAAACGTATTTAGCATTCTACCTGGTATGCTATACACAGGAAACGTTAGCATTGCTAATAACTGTTAGCACAACATCATACTGTCTTTATAGCTTGCGGTTGCAATGAGCATACGGTCGGAACAGCACCTCTTTCCAGGTTCAGCTTCCTAACAAATCCTGCTTGAAATTGTCCAAGGTTGTCAAAACTGTCTTGGGTGAAATGTTCAGAGCAAATGAATGATTGAGTGTCGAACTTCGCCAGGATCTTCTCATAGACAACAGCAGCCATGCCTGTTGAATGTTTGGCTCCTTGGGAAGACTGTGAGTGTTAGCCTTCCCTGTACAGCCTGGAACACAGCATTTACGACCGTGGTCCATTTTCGATATCCTTGTTATAATTCAAAACTTTCTTCTTTGTAATTCCTTATAAGTAGCCTACACAGAGCAGCTCGCAGCTGAACTAGTATCGGAGATAGACGCTACCTCGGGCTGGTCTGGATGTAAATTCTGGGGCGTGACAAAGGTACAGACAAGAGCCAATAAGAGGGCGATCACCGGTCCTACGTAGGACCGGTGGCTTTGTTGAAAAGCTAGCGTTTTACAGCCACATTTTTTCTTTTTGAGATTTGAATAGGAAAGAGGTGTCAATGGACTTTGATATTCACGGTATGTTCAGTTTACCCACCGAACTGTCGTTATTCAACTATGACAAGGTAAAATCGGTTTTGCAGTCAATTGCCCCTTTAAAGAAGAGCATTCTATGCTATTAAGAAATCTATATGTATTTATAATCCTTCCCTCAGATTTGTGACTAAAATATTTGACTCAATGGCAGTGAAATTGTGAGGGCCCTATACACTTCCTATAGCATGGGACAAAAGTCCAACTGAAATTTTACATTTAGAATTTTGTAACACTGTACTTGGCCTACCCAGAAATGCCCCCCAAAATATATAAATTTAATTAGCTGAACATCTTAAATGTTAGCCTGGCTGCCAGCCCAACTTCTCCCCGCCCACAAAAAAATTGGGTCGGGAAGTTGCGTCTGGAGTAGCCTGACGTTGTCATACTCATAATTCTAGTCAGAATATGAGTCTGAAAACTCTCCGTTGGGATGTGACTACGGGGCGTGTTTCAACCGAACTCGTAAAACAAATGCCTCTTCGCTCAATTGGATAGACCTACTAAGATCTGGACGGACCAATGAAATTGCCAGGGCGGACTTTATACGATGATGGACAAATGATCAACAGGAACGTAATCAACAACGTCACGAAAGAGCCCTTAGGTTAAATTTGTTTTCAACAAACAACATATTACGTTGCTCTGATATGGTTGTAGGTCTATCCAATTGAGCAAAGAGGCATTTGTTTTACGAGTTCGGTTGAAACACGCCCCGTAGTCACATCAGACTCAGACTCATATTCAGACTCATATTCTGACTAGAATTATGAGTATGACAACGTCAGGCTACTTAAACGTAAAAACTTCAAGAAAATAAATATCTTAACGATGTACAGAGTCAGTGCCCATACCCTGGCAATAGACAAAGGTCACCAAAAAAGACACGGTTGGCTGAAGAACAAAGGATGTGTAGACACTGTAGTTCAGATGAAATTGAAACTCCTACATTGCCAAAATGTAAAAAAATACTATAAAATGTTACTTCCCACAATTTGCTTCTAAAATTATAGGGTTTAATTAATTTGACAAGGCAAAGACATGCAGCATTTTGGGTGAAAATGTAGCAACAGTGGGAGTTGTAATTAATTGCTGTTATAATTACTATTATTTGTCTTTATTTTAACAAACCTAAATGTATTATCATTTTGATATGTTCAATCTTATATGGATTTAGCAACAATGTTCACTAACTCATGCCAAAAAAGGATAGAATTTAATTGAAAATTGAGAGAGAATTTTATTTGATTAATAAAATAAACAAAATTTGCACTAATAAAGAGATGTTCAGTAACTGACTAAGACTAGAAACAATAATAAAAACAGAACACATAACACAAAAGGCACTGCACACATTCTCTATAGGAACACTGGTTTGTAGCAATCATATCCAACCCCCACATGTAAATTAAGTCAATGTCAATCATGGTTTCATGAAAAACGTATTACATTTCCTTATTGGTATTCTGTGATATGTAAGTATGTGCATGTGTGTGTATGTCATCCAAAAAAAGAAAATCCAATATTCAGAGTGGCAGTGACATCTGGACAATGAAATGTTTGAGACAAGGTGTGTGTGTGTCTGTGTGTGTAAAGAGGTGTGTATTGTTCCAACTGGTGGCAAACAAGTGTATGACTTCCACAACACAGATCATTCAATATTATAGAAAAGGTTTTGCCAGAAGAGGGCAACATTGAGCTTTCTTTAGTCACCACATCTTTCCAGCATCTTACTGGTGCACAGGAGGTGGTGGAAGACGAAGAGAAGGAGGCATAGACAGACCTATTAAGTATACCAAGAATCAAAGCTGTTTCAAGATGGCACCCCTTTGGTTTCAATGGAAAGTGCTCAGTGGCGCATTGAGGGTGTTTTTCTCAAACCACCCCCCACACCCTCTCCCTACCAACTTCCACTATGTCCTTGTCATTATGAATTTACAAAGAAATAGACATTTCAGATAGAAATCTTCACTTATGTTAGTGTCGTAACTAACGATTTCTCTTCAACTTTTTTGTGTGCATTTAAAAGTATGAAAGTGTTTGTGCACATTTTTTATTCAGATTTTATTCAGGAGCAAGTGGTGTCATAGATGATGTCTGAGGTACTAATTGCTCTATATTTAGTACTCAATAACTGGCCCCTGAGTGTGAAATGGGTTTTAGAATAATAGGTCTGGATTATTTACAGATACATTATTGTGATGAATGACCTCACACTTAAACAGATTCAATGCAATTAGTGTTGACTGTGGGTGTCTGTGTCTCTGTGTGAGAGTGTGTGTGTGTGTGCATGCATCTGTTTGTGAGTGAGCGACTGTGTGCATTCATCTGTATGTGTGTGGGTATGCATCTGAGTGTGTTGCCGGGCTGTGTAATTACAGACGATGGTGGGGATATTGACAAAGCCCTGAAGTTTACTCTGCACTTGTTGTTTATGTGTGCGTGAGTGTGCGAGTTACTGTCACTGCGCTCATGTCTAAAGACTGAGTGTATGTATAATGAGTGTATAATAAGTTAGAATGGCACTGTATTATGAGTTAGAATGGTAGTGTAGTGGTTCTCAAGCTGTCTCAATACTGGTGGTCTAAAGAAGAGAGAAGATGGAGAGGAATAGAGAGCAGATGAGAGGGGAGGGGGGAAGAGAAAAAAAGAGAATAGGAGAAGGAAGGAAAGGGGAAGTGAAAAGAGGGAGGAGGAGAGTGAAGGGGGAGAAGAGCAGAGGAGAAGAGAGGAGAAAAGAAAAGCAAAGGGGAGAGGAGAAAAGGATCAATTTAAATTGGTAAAGAAAAAATAGGTTAAACTGACATGTTGAACAGAAAGTTATATCCACACCTTAACCCATCCCTAACCTACAGAGAATCAAATTATTCCGATTATTCTGGGAAGCATTTGATGTCATTAGAGAAAATAATTGACAGGCTGTCGCAGCTGTCATGACATTAGTCTGACTCTGAACTCTGATTGGCCTTCTCGTAATGGTCGTCCTGCTTCACTGGCCTGAGCTCCCAGCAGATCATTTACCATTGGCTGCTCCTGCCCCAGTCCATTTAGCTGTAATGTCTGTCTCAATGACCCAAACAGTACTTCCCAGAGTAAACAGAATTAGCTCTCACATTACACCGCTTTATTAATCCGCTTCATGGCCCTTAACACACGGCTGTTTTCAGATGCTGTTGTCTGTCTGTATCCCCATTCACACGGTGCACACCCAGTCGCACAAACACAGTGTAATACCCCCAACATCCACAGGTGGGCAGTACACTCACAGGGGAGATAAGGACAATAACACTCAGTCTTTAATACAAGCTGTGATCACAGCGTACACAGGGGTGTCTGTAGGTCTGATGTATGTAATCTTTACCAGCGGATTCTGCCATCCCTGAAGTTAGCAGTGTACTGGACAGTGTGGAGCAGTGTGTGGAGCTTGGCATCCTTAGTGTGGGTGTATGTTTGTGTGTGTGAGGGTGTGTGTCTATGTGTATGTGTGTGTTTCTGTTTGTGTGTGCATGCTAGTAAGTGTGTGTGTGTTATCCAGACCTGGAGCCTCACCTAAGATCAAAGGACAGGATTTTGTCTCTTGAGGATTCCCTGCTCATCCCACCTCTCTGTCTCTTTCCTTCAGAGAGCTGCAGACACAAGCAATGCTGTCTGCCCCTCTCTCTCTCTCTCTCTCTCTCTCTCTCTCTCATTCTATGCCCCCGCCAGCACACCAATCCCCCTCACCTTCCCCTCTCCTCATCAGGTTCAGCCATAATTGCAGATAAACCCATCCGATAAGGTTTCTCTTCTTCAGGTGTGAAATCGCATCTGTTTCCCCTCCGCAAGAGAGCCTGGTTTGGCTTCCCTCTATGCCTACTGCTTCACCTCACCGCAGCTGTTCTGCAAAGCACCTTGGTGCTGTCACTCAAGCCTTTCAGGCTTGCTGTTGAATTCAGACTGTGACAGGAGCTCAAAGCTTGTCTGAAAACAAGGTGTGTGTGCATGTATTTGTACGATCAAAGTGTTGATCATTGCTACCATGGATACGATTTAAGCCTGCCCTATATTCCACCTGGAGAGTGGTGACGCAACAAACTTGTGTGACAGACAGCACATTATGGTCTGGATCCTCCTCTCTGTGTGCAACATTCTTATTGATGGTTCATTAGGTAGGATCACACTGTTGAACCTCAGTGGCATTGTGCGAAATACGGGGGGGGGGGGCTCGACCCCCCTGATTACCCCATGAGCCCCCCTGAAAGCCTCAAAAGCAAAATTTGAAGGGGGTCTCAATTTTTTTCGTAATAAATTAATATTGTCACTAATGGTCACAAAAATGTTTTTAATCTCACCATGTCCAGTACAATTTTTTGGGCCAAGCGGAGCCAGCCAGTCCTGTGTACGTATAGTTAGCGATGTGCGCCAAATCAAAGCTTGAGAAGTCAAAGGCCAGCAATCGAAAGCAGAGTGTATCATTCACACACTTTGGGTTCACATCCAAAAAGTTGGCACTAAGAGATGAAGAAGAGGTACCGAATAAAAATGCTGTTGCAGCTAGCACTCACTACCAGAACAAAGGATCATCTCCCACCCAGTGATTCCACAGAAGAACAACGTTTAGTTGAGGCCGAGTGTTCCGAAGATGCAGCAGGTGCTGAGGTAACGTTAGCTGCTACTACTGCTAGCACAAGTGACTTGCCGGCTGGTTGGTCAACAAAGCACGTGGACGCATGGAAAGACCGCAACTGTCTCCGATAGGCTATACCTGGCATTTATTCAGTTAATTGCTCTTGTAAATGCGCCAGGTTGGTGCCAATTATTTGTCATGTCTGCATTCTAATGCACAACTTTGCCTCCTTGTTATAAAACAACGTGCATCCAAACAACTTTAGCTAATGCAACCTCTTATGTCAGTGTTGCTTTACGAATATAGATTACCATATAGAATAATACTAGAATACTAGAATAATAGCATATCAGATTATAAAAAAAGGGTGTGCATGTGTGTGTTGTCATGTACTAGGTAATAGTCTTGGCATGCATCCTTGAAATAGGTACTATTTTATACCTACGCCCAGTAGCGGACTGGCCATCGGTAGCGCCATGTATATTTTACATAAAGCTCCAAAAACTATTTTTCGCTGAAATCAGCCAAAATATTTTGCTCGCATTAACTGTGGAACTCCCTACTAGCATCACATCAAACCCAGAATGTACATGCATTAGCAGGGTACTGTGGTGGCGTATAAGGGGGCCGGTTCTGGTGGGCCAGTCTGGAATCAAAGTCCAGGGCCTATTTTTACTCCCAGTCTGTCCTTGCCTACTGCATATTGAGAAAATTTTGATCGGTATTGTGCAACAATCGTGAGATGGGGACTCCCCCAAATATGGACGGGTATTTCGCACACTCCTCAGTGGTGTGTGTAATACGTGTTGCTTGGATGCTGTTACACTTTTAAACATTAAATCCCATAATGTGAAATGAGGCTGTGTGTTTGAGATGGAAACACGGTCAACCAACAGCTGTTTCTCTTTCTCTCTCATTCTCTCTCTCTCTCTCCTCTCTCTCTCTCTGTCCCACTCTCCTCTCTCTTATCCAGTCCTGTTGATAGAACAGTATTATGTGGTTGTCAAGGAGCCTCCAGGTAAACCCACTGTCTGCCTGGAGTGGTAGACAACATAGACAACACGTGCACACCCAGCCACTAGGCTGATCAGAGGTCAAGTAGATGAAGAGGTTACTGTAACATCTCCATGTCCTCACATAGATCCCTCCGCTCCCTTCTCCCCTCTTCTCTTCTCCCCTCTCTTCTCCTCTTCTCTCCTCCATCACTCAGACCACAATACATCTGCGTTTTTTCACGTAATGTGACCCTGTGATGACCTTCATCCATCTCCACTGTCCAACCCTCCACCATCCACCTCCCTGGCAAAGGTCCACCATGCATAAAATCCTACCTTCAGACCCCCGAAGAGGAAGGGCAAATTGAGTTTTTAAAAAGTTTAGTAGCTCTGCTTTGACCAAGACATTTTTTGGGGGGAGAGCTGTTTAAGTCAACATCCATTTTTCATGATCATCTGTGTTTTCAAGCTGCTGAAAGATTTAACGATCCAGAGAAGCCTTTAGAAAATTGTAGAGTCTAATGAAGTAACATGAGCGAGTGAAGGGGGGAGGAGAGAATGGAGGGAAAAGCATGAGTTGGAGCGAGAGGAAAGAGTTTAAGAGAATTACGTAGTGACGAAGAATGATGAGGATGGTGGAACAGTTTAGAGGGGAGCATGAGTCTCTCCTCTCCCCAGTACAGGCCCTCTGCCTAAACACTTCTATTTCTGAAGACATAGCGTTAGCTGCTTCATACTGCTCAGCTGCAAACAGAATGCTTTATTATTCTGACACACACACACACATAGAGCTTTGCACGCAAGCAGACACGTGCTCACAACCGTGCACACACACACACACACACACTCATCGCCTGTCAAGGATCAAGTTTAGCCCTCTATGGCACCATGCAATATTCACATCCTATTAAATAAAGATAAATCATTGTATCGCAGCCGTTAGAGGAGCTGCCATCTTGTATTATCCTTCCATCCAGACCCCAGTGGCAGTGTCGTCTCACTCTTATGACCTCATCAGACAGAGGGAGAGGGGAAGGAGGCTTGCTGGGAGCTGGTCTGCCTGTTAACGGTGGAGGTCGCTCTGTAACGCGTGCTGTTGCCTCTGACACACCTGGCCTTTACATGATGAATGGGCTCCCCAGGTGTTGTTCTACACACTGTGTTCCATGTGCTGTAGCCAGGGGCCCTCTGGAGAGTGTGGGACCCCTGCTAATTTGCACGGTCTTAGAGAGAAAGAGAGAGAGAGAGAGAGAGAGGAAGGGGAGGGAGGGAAAGAGAGGGAGGGGAGAGAGAGAAGATGAGGGAGAGAGGGAAAGAGAGGGAGGGGAGAGAGAGGGCGAGAAGGAAAAAATGAAAAGGTGGTGAGAGAGAGAGGATGAGGGAGAGAGGGAAAGAGGGGAGGGGAGTGAGAGTGGAGCGACAGAAAGACATAAGAGAGAAAGAAAAAGAGAGAAAGAGAGGTCATACACATCAGTTTTGTCCCCCCTTCACCCACTCCACCCTGTCTGTGGTTTTTTAGGGTACTTAAACTCATTAATGCAAAACTGAAGTGATAAGCACTTGAAGTGATAAGCACTTGAAAAATTGCTTTAGCCAGTCAGCCATAGAAAATACATTACAATGGTGTGGGTGGGAGATATTTATACTGAGGGACTGGTTCTACATCATTAGAACCATATTCCATCTAGATTATAGAACGAGAGTTAGTTATTGTTCTAATTCTGGACAAACATTTAATGATTTCAGAACTCATTAATTGAATGGCCAGTATCTGAAACCACCTATGCACATACATACAAGCACACACAAACACAGACACACGCACAGTGTAGGTTTAGGGCTGAAGAGGGGTTGTTCTATGTGGGGGACTGACTGAAACTGAACCCCTCCTAATTGGTTGAAGAGCACAGGTAGGAGAGAGCGGGTGAAGCATGCTTACTGGTGGAGTGGAGTTGTTTCCTGTGGGCGGTAACTTGTCTGGATCAGAAGAAAAGGGGGGGGGGGGTGGAGTGAGGGAGGGAGGAGGGAAGAGAGGAGAGTGGGAGGAAGAGAAGACGGTGGAGGGAGAGAGGAAGGGGGAGGAAAAGAGGAGAGGGTCGAAGGTAGAGGGGAGGAAGAGAAGAGAGTGGGAGGTAGAGGGGAGAAAGAGCGGAGGGTGGGAGTAAGAGAGGAGGGGGAGGAAGAGGGCTGAAGTGGGTGGGAAGGAGGAAGATAGAAACATAAAGAGAGAGGATAACAAAGAAGACGTCCCTGGGAGATGTTTACGTAGCGGAGATAAAGACAGATTCTCGAGCCTCTAGACAGGTCTCAACATCCAGCCATACTTCCTTCCTGTGTGTTTGAGTAAGTGCATGAAGGGGATTTTGATAACCATTACGTTCTGCTCTGGGAGTTCCTACAGTAAATGAACCATCCCCTACATCTCTCTCTCTCGCTCTCGTCTTCTTATGTAATCTCTCTCCTCTGTTCCCACTTTACCTTGGGTGTTTAACTAAAGCCTTTCCCTCTCTTTCTGTCTAACTCAATGTTCTCCTCACTTTCTCTTCTCTTTTAATATGTTCTGTTCCTCTCTCCCCTCATTCTCCTCCACTCCTTCAATCTCTCTCTCCCTTCTCTCTCTCTCCCTTCTCTCTCCTTCCTCTATCTCCCTGTTCAGCCTGTGTCATGGCCATTAGTCCTCTGAACACAATCGATGCCTAAGGCCTGTGGATCTCACCCTAGAGCACTTAGAGGGAGGGATGGGGAGAGAAAAAGAGGGAGGGAAAGAGGGAGAAAGGGAGGGAGAAAGGGGAAGGAGGAAGAGAGGGAGACAGGGAGTGAGAGAGATGTAGGGTGAGAGGGAAAGAAGGAGAGATGGAGAGAGAAAGGGAGAGGGAGTGAGAAGGGGAAAAGAGAAGATAGGGAGATAGGGGACAGGTGTGAGTCAAGGGAATGAGGCATTTAAGGACAGATAGAAGAGGACAGAAAAACACAGACAGCAAGTGAGAGACAGAAAAAGAAAGACAGAGAGAAAGAGAATAGACTCACCAGTCAGTGTCCCTTTTTATTGGAAGACCAAAGTAAGTCAGAATCAGCTGTTTCAGTTCAATTCAGTCACCTTTATTGTCATTAAATTTCACTTTACAGTAAGATAAGAACAACATTTTGTTTCAGTAGCCTCAGGATAGTGAAGGGATGTGTTTACATAAATGGGTGATAGGGAGGGTTATTCTGAAGGAAGGCAGGCCGAAGGATTCACGACACAGTAAAGGCACGCACTTGTTCCGGGAGTACAATGGTACTTAGGAATGGTTTGCTGAACCCAACGCTAGTTTCCTCAAGGATCACAATGACTCTTGCTTAGACTGTTGCTCTTGTTGGTTAGTGGTAGCTGGTTTAAACTGTTGTATTCTATTTTAGTTAATCCTATTTTTATTGCTTTCCTACAGGTACACCTGCACTTAGAGATTAATGTTGTGTAATTTAACTTGTTTAACTACATGCTCTTATGGTTTCTTCCCTTTAGCACTATTTTTTGGTTGTTCAGAAAATGTACTTCTTGTTTTTGACTACCCGCAATGCTGTGGGGCTATCTTGTTGTTATTATCAGTGACCTATGCACTTTGTAAAGCTCTCTCTTGGAAGTCGCTTTAGATAAAAGCGTCTGCTAAATGAATAAATGTAAATGTCACAGGTGGGAGCGCTGGTGCCTCCACTTAGTCTACTCTTACTCTGAGGAGCAAAACGTATCTCCCACTCAAAAGATGCCAAAACTCGTAGAATCGAGGTATAAAATGTATTAGGTTTATTGGTAAAAGAAATAAAAAAGAAAAGGAAGTCCTTGTTGTTGATCGCCTCAAGAGGCTCTGGCAGGAGATAAGGTAGCCTGGTTCCTCTGGTGGCCGCTGATACTGGCCTCCTCCAGCAGGGGGAAGGGGGGTTATCCGGAGACTGCTGGAATAGTCCGATTGATTATTCTGCGCACACTGGACATAATCCTATCGCCCACCCGGGACTGCAGGGTGCTCCAACTAGTGCATGAACGGCAAAATCTGTAAAACAGTGGAACATGGGCACACCACACATCAAACTCACGTGTGCAAGCGTAACACAACTGTGGATAAAACCTCAAACTCAGGTGTATCAATAGGCCGAGCAGTCCGGGCAGCACGTTCCACAAGCTTGACTGCGTAGAATTCACGGTACTCAGCTTCGGCGAAAGTCCGTCTCTGTGCGCGCTGTGTTGCAGTCCCTTGCTCCCCCAGTCCTCTCTCTCTGCTTCCAGTCCTCTCTCTCTGCTTCCAGTCCTCTCTCTCTGCTTCCAGTCCTTCTCTCCGCTTCCAGTCCTCTCTCCGCCTCCAGTTTCAGTTCTCCTTCCAGTCCCCAACGCTCCTTGATTGACGGTGATCTGAGTTTAAAAACCCTCCCAATCCCCCGGTTAATTGCGACCAGCTGGGTGCTTCCCTGCTGCACACCTGCAGCTAGTTGGTTTAATACGGTACTGAATATGGTCCCCGTGACATCCTCCCCCACTATTGGGTTCTAGTCCCTAGACCCCATCTTATGAGACCCAGTTGCCGTACCTCGCAGGGGGCTGTCCCTGTGTGTCCCGTTGGGAGCGTCTGGCCTGTGGTGGGGGATCCGCTTCGTCTGTGGTCGGTCTAGGTCTTGCTGGTACCACGGCCCACCCCATCCCAGGTGGTCTCGGGGTTGCTGGTCTCACGGGTGTATCTTGCCTCGGTGCTGGGTAATTTGGACAGGGACGCAGCAGGTTACGATGTAATACCCGGTCAGGGCCTGGCCTTCCTTCAGGCCGCACCGTGTAGACAGGGCGGTCAGGTCGTTGGTTACATACCACATAGGGCATGGCCTCCCACCGGTCGCTCAACTTGCCTTTCCCTTGTCGTCGGCAGTCCCGAACCAGCACACGCTCGCCCGACAGCAGGGGAGCGTCTTGGGCTGTCCGGTCGTACAGGCGTTTGTTCTTGACAGCCGCAGCACCTAAATGCTCAGCGACCCGTCTGTAGGCATCATGAAGCTGTTGATGGTGTTTACTCACCCATTCTGTTGTACTCTGGGGTCCGTCCCTTGGCGCCGTCCCAAGGAGCAGGTCAACGGGTAGGCGCACATGCCTCCCAAACATCAGGTAGGCGGGGGCATAGCCTGTGGTACTATGTACACTGTTGTTATAGGCCTGCATTAGGAAAGGGAGATGGTCCACCCACCTACTGTGTTGTTCCACTTCCAAGGTTCCCAAAAGGCTCAGCAGGGTCTGGTTGAACCTCTCGCATCCTCCGTTACCCTGGGAGTGATATGGTGTGGTATGGGTCTTTCGGCAGCCATAAAGCTGACACAGCTCTCGGATTACTTTGGATTCGAAATTCGGACCCTGGTCAGAGTGGAGGATCTCTGGACAACCAAAAGGTTGGAACACCGCGCCCCAAAGGACCCTGGCAGTGGTGGTGGCGGTCTGGTCGGTGGTGGGGATGGCCCAAGCGTACTTGGTAAACAAGTCGGTCACCACCAGGATGTTCTGGTAACGATCCGTTGGCCGACTCAGTGTTAGAAAGTCCATACTCACGGTGTGGAGGGGAGCCTGAGACAGTATGGGGACTAAGGGGGCTTTGGTGTTTGGTCTTGCTTTGAAAAGCATACAGCGTGGACAGCCCCGAATGAATGCCTCCACGGACTCCTCCATCTTCGGCCAGTAAAAGTTCCTCCTCAGCAGGGACAAGGTCCTTTCCTGGCCTTGGTGACCCATCTGTGTGTGGTAGGCTTGTAGGAGGGATTGTACCTGGGTCTGTGGCACTACTACCTGAAACATGGTGTCGTGGGTTACAGAGTCATGAACAGAACGACAAACCACCCCTTCACGCACACTGAGTTTGCTCCAGTGACTTAGGAGTTGCCTCACAGTTGGAGTTTGGGCCTTCCTCTCTGCCGCCGAGGGTAAGGAGTTCTGGTTCAGGTAGGTCCGAACTGCCACCATGTCGTCATCTTTCCCCTGCAGCTCCTCCCATCGGTTTGGGTCCCAACCCCAACTGGCGGGGACCAACTCGCGGCTTGATCCTGGTGCCTCTACCACTCCTACCAGTAGCCCGTCTTCAGGCTCAACGGGAGTGGTTGTGGCTGGATCAGTCCCACCCGTAACCGGGAGCCTAGAAAGCACATCAGCATTAGTGTGTTCCTTACCCGGTCGATAGTGGATCTGGTAGTCGTAGTTGGCCAGTTGGGCCACCCACCGCTGTTCTACGGCCCCAAGTTTGGCTGTCTGTAGGTGGACAAGGGGGTTATTATCAGTCACCACCTTGACCTTTGCGCCCCATAAGTAATCTTTAAACTTTTCACTTAAGGCCCACTTCATGGCTAGGAGTTCTATATTAAAAGAGCTGTAGCGGGAGTCGTTCCGCTCAGCTGGATGGAGACTTCGGCTTGCATATGCGATGACCCGCTCTACTCCTTGTTGCTGCTGGGCCAGTACGGCGCCCAACCCTGCGTTACTGGCATCAGTATAGAGGATAAAGGGTTGTGAGAAGTCTGCATATGCAAGGATGGGGGACTGCAACAGCTCTTGCTTGAGTCTTTGAAAAGCTGTATCGCACTCGGGGTTCCAGGCCACGGAGGGGGATCCCCGACCACGAGAGCGTCCTGTGCCTACCAAGAGTCCATTCAGGGGTTTAGCGATTTTAGAAAAATCCTTAATGAAGCGCCTGTATTATCCCACAAAGCCCAGGAAGGACCTCACCTGTCGGATGGTCTTAGGAGGTTCCCAGTCTTGTACCGCCGATAGTTTTTCTGGGTCGGGGGAGATTCCTTTGGAACTGACGCGATGGCCCAGGAACTTAACCTCCTTCTGGAACAGCTGGCACTTCTCCGGCCGTAGTTTTAGGCCGTACTTCTCCATGGCCTGCAGCACTTGTTCCAGATGGTTCAGGTGGGAGGAGAAATCTGGGGAGAACACTATGACATCATCCAGGTATACCAGGGTGGAGTCGACCAACTGCCCGCCCAGACATCGCTGCATCAGCCGCTGGAAGGTTGCTGGGGCGTTGCAGAGGCCAAAGGGCATCCGGTCCCACTGGCGTAGTCGGCAGGATCTCCTTTGAGTTGAGCAACCGTAACCCTCCAAAATGGTGGATGACGAGGCACCCGCAGCACGCCCCCAAGTGATGCCTGTCTTCATGGGAGCACCATGGGCACAGAGGTTTGGAGGAAAAGGGTCGGAACTAAGTCTGCAAGAATGGAAGTCCCAGACTGAATACCTGGCCGGCTTGCAGGGGCTGAGTGAACATCAGAGGTTGCAGTTTGTACTGGGGTCTCTCGAGGGCGAGGCCAAACGTGAAGTCCAAGCAGCACCAGAAGACCGACGCAACAACTCAAATGCTGTGTTCGACTTCTTGGCCGGGCTCTATGGCGACCACACCCCGGTGGCCACTCTGAGGGCCCAGTTTTTCACATGTAGGCAAGGGCCCAGACAATCACTCCGTTCTTTTGTGTTACAGATGCGCGAGCTGTTCACCCGGCTACAAGGACGGCGCAACCATGGCCTTGGCGGTGGAGACACCCTGTTGCGGGACCAGTTCCTCATGGGGCTCTGTAACACCAACATCCGCCAGAGCTTGCGACTGCAGCTTCGTCATGATCCAAACTTGACCTTTGAAGACCTCCGGCGAGAGGCCACGGCCCTGGAATTGGACCATTCAGAGACGGCTGACCAACCCACATGCCTGGCTACCAGCACTGCCTGCGCCCCTGCCCCTCCTTCTACGGCCGACTGGAAGCAGGAAGTGCGTGCTGAAGTCATGAAAGAGGTGAAGGAACAGATGGCTGAGCTGTCTAAAACCTTCTTAGAAGAGTTACGCCGGGGTCAGTCCAGCCACCAGCCTGGCAACCCCCCCTTGCCCCGTGAACGCTCCTACTCGGATGGCAGCCGGGAGCCACCAAGGCATCCGGGTCGGGCGACTGGACCAAGGTTCCAGTGGGATGACCAGGGGAGACCAGTCTGCAACAGTTGTGGGGAATCAGGCCACATTAGCCGCCAGTGTGGTCCTGGGCCTCGTCGGGGGTCACAAGGGGATTTTTAGCTTTACCGGTCACTGTGGGTCAAGTGGCCGGGACCCTTCCAATTGGCCCGTTCTCTCCCCCTAGAAACAGCCTGCTTGGACAATGCCCCACCATCGATGTACAGGTCAGGGGTAAGAAGATCAGATGTTTGGTCGACACTGGGTCCCAGGTTACCCTGTTCTCGGAAAGCTTGTGCAAAGAACTGTTTAATCAACAACTCCAGGGAGCGGAAGCACCATGGCTGACCTTGCGGGGAGCCAATGGACTCAACATCCCCTACATTGGCTATGTGGTCAGCGACTTCCAGGTTCGAGGCATCACCGTGCCGGAAAAGGGGGTTGTCATCGTCCGAGACCACTGTCTGGGTACCCATCGAGCCCTGTTGGGCATGAACGTCATCTCCGCTTGCTGGGAAGAGCTGTTCAAAACCCAACCTACCCAGACGCTCCAGCCCACAGAGGGACAGCAGTGGGAACACATCTTTGCAGACTGCCGTAGGATCCACACGGCCAAGACCCAGTGGGACCAGGAAGACACCGGCCGGGTGGCCTGCCGTTATGCCCTTTCCATCCCAGCCCAGAGTGAAGCCATAGTCTGGGCCAGGTTGCCAGCCCGGGCCTATGGACCGGACAACTGGGTCACAGTGGAGCCACACCCGGAATGCCAGACTATTGAGGTGGCACGAGGCCTTGCTACCGTACACCGTGGTCGAGTCCCGGTGAGAGTGCGGAATGCCAGGCCATACCCAGTCAACCTCCATCGCCATCAATGTCTGGCCCGAGTCACAGCAGTGGGGCCCCAAAAATAAGAGAAAGCGGTGAGGTCCGCTTTAATCAGGTCAGCTGTGGGGTGGTCGAGGTTGACATCAGCCAGACGGGCCACAAGATGGGTACCCCCAGGGCGGCCATGCCCGAACATCTCACTGGTGAGTCACTACGGGGGGATGGTCTGGACGACAACCAGCAGCACCAGCTCCAATGTTTCCTCACTAAATGGCAGCATGTGTTCTCCACCCACGAGGAGGATTATGGATGTACTAACATCGTTAGACACCAGATTCCCACGGGAGATGCAGCGCCAAGCCGGGAGCGATATCGCCCAGTACCACCTACCCTGTATCAGGAAGTCCGCACGCTACTGCGAGGGATGTTGGACGGAGGCATTGTCCGCGAAAGCAGCAGTCCCTGGGCAGCACCCATCGTACTTGTACAAGCAGCTTTCCCCTTACCGCGGATAGAAGACTCCCTCACCAGCTTGACACAGGCTGCCTGGTACTCCACTTTGGACCTGGCCAGTGGATATTGGCAGGTCCAGGTGGAAGCGAGCGACCGAGAGAAGACTGCCTTTACCACCCCTTTTGGCCTGTTTGAGTGGGAGATACGTTTTGCTCCTCAGAGTAAGAGTAGACTAAGTGGAGGCACCAGCGCCCCCACCTGTGACATAAATGTAAAGGAATTTGACTTTGGTTTATTAGTCGAGTACCCGGATCAAACAATCAGTTCAAGACAAACTGATGGCATGAGTGAAAAGTGAAAACCGTCATGCTTAAATACATGAGTTGGAGAGTACAGACATAGAATGCACAGAATTACTTCTTTAACGGGTCTTCAGTGGTCAGTACACTGATACACTCGAGCATTCAGCAGCTGAGGTGGTCGTTAATTACGTAGAAGTCCCAGTTCGTACATGATTTTCCTCACAGTCTCCTAACTGTCTGGGCTGTGTGCTTTATTCTGCTCAGAGAGAGGCCTCGCTGCAGGACCTCTTGAACTTACAGATACTTAGGCTGTACATGTACACAGAAAATCTTCCTTACAATGGGTATATACACTATGTATCAAAACTACGTCTAAAATATATATTATATATATTACAGCCAGTTACCATATTTTCCGGACTATAAATCGGTCTAGAATATAAATTGCATCAGTCAAAACATTCGTAATGAAGAGAAAAAAAACATATTTAAGTCGCACTGGACTATAAGTCGCATTTATTTATGTGGCCCGGTAATAGTCAGACCGGACACAGGAATGTAAAGATTGTTTTAATATTTATTTGAGGGTTTGATTCCCTAACTGCACTTATTAAGTACAGTATTGATCTTTAAGCTTGGAGGAGCTTTCAGAACAGAAAAATACTCATTTCCTAACTTAGCTAAATGCATACGATAGGTACAAAATAGGCAACAGTATAAGCAACAGTAGTGGCTCTTCTAAATAATGAAAGAAAATAAACAAAAATACAATGGTTGAGCCACACATTAGCGAACATTGGTAAATACAATTTTTTTGCTAACAATTAACCATTGTTCATGACATTCCTCTACATAGACTCACTTTCTACTGGTGTACAGTCTGCGCGCCAAACCACACATGGAAACCGGAAAGACACCACCAACAATATCTCCCCTCTGGAGTAGGCAAGGACATACCGATTAACACAATTTATTAGTATACACAGACTATTCAATATTGCATTGTTATGTGTGAAATGTGTGTTTGATTGCTTACGCTATTCCGCTGTGTCAGCTCACACGCAGTCACAATACGACGGTATCGGAAGCTAGTTCTTCCAGTATCCTACCCGCGCTATATTTATGACGTGAAACGTGATTTCACCACCCCTCGCGAGCTAACCGTGAACTGCTCTTAAGGTGACAGTGTAACCCAAACCAAGTAGCTGCAATCTAAGCAAATAACACAAACAATGGTATTTAACAGCTCAAAACAATCCCTACCCCTAGCTCACCTTGTTACATTTAGAAATGTATTTCACAAAATCCAAGACCAAGAACAGACATTTAATCTGGAAAGGAAAATTATTCAACTACACAATAGCACACAGAACAACAGACTGAATAGGTGTCCGGTATGTTAACGTAACCCATTAACAGCTATTCAGCTACACAATAGCATAAAGAACATACCTGGGAGGCTGAATAGGCTAAATTAACATAACAATAGCAAGTCCAACAAGCAAGTTACCGGTAAGATAGTTCACCAAGCTCCCTATCTCATTCAACATTACTGAATCCGTTGAATTTGTTGGTTCATGTTGGTCAGTATTAATTGACATTTAAAAACATGTTAAATTATATATTTTTTCATAAGTCGCACATGACTATAAGTCGCAGGACCAAACTATGAAATCTTTTTGACTTATAGTCCGAAAAATACGGTGTATGTATTAAGCTATGTATAAAAATGCTAGTAAAATAATGTATAAAAATGCAAACTAAGTATATTATATTACACAGTCCAGTGAAGCAGTCCTGTAAGAGTGTGTATGAGGGGGGATGGGGGGATTATTATTTTAAGTTTAGCAGTCGTATGGCTTGTGGAATAAAGCTGTTGTAGAACCTGGCTGTTCTGCATCAAAGGCTGCAGAACCTCTTTCCAGAGTTCAGCAGTTAGAACAGTCCATGGTGCGGGTGGATGTGTCCTTGTTGATATGAGCCCTGGTCAGACAGCGTTTCTTTGCAATATCCTGGATGGGAGGAAGTGAGGACCCGATGATTTTCTCCGCTGTCCTCACCATCCTCTGCAGGGACTTCCTGTCAGAGGCACAGCAAGCTCTGTATGATCTCTAAAGAGCCTCTGTAGAAGATGGTGAGAATTGGAGGAGGGAGGAGTGCTCTATTAATCCGTTGCAGAAAGTGCTGCTGAGTTCTCTTTACAAGAGCTCCGGTGTGATGGGACCAGGTCAAAGAGTCTGTTATCTGTAACTCCAGGAACTTGGTGCTTTTGACTCTCTCTACTGCTGTGTTGTTGATGAGGAGTAATATATATCTGAGCTGGCTCCTACCGAAGTCGACGATGATCTCCTTAGTTTTGTGAACGTTCAAGGCCAGATTGTTGGTTTCACACCAGTCCACCAGATAGATGTCTCACCTCCTCTCTGTCGGCCGTGTCGTTGTCATCACGGATAAGGCCCACCACTGTTGTGTCGTCTGCACACTGCAAACACGATGTGGTTAGTAGTGGTCTTGGCACAGCAGTCATAGGTCTTCAGGGTGAACAGCAGCGGACTCAGGACACAGCCCTGAGGAGAGCCAGTGCTCAGGGAGATGACATTGGAGATGTTATTGCCCACCCGCACAGACTGGGGTCTGTTTGTGGAGAAATCAGCCAGTTACATAGGGGGGTGCTGAAACCAAGGGAGGCCAGTTTGCTTACCAGATTGTGTGGGATGATGGTGTTGAACGCTGAGCTGGAACAACATCCGGGAACAACATCCTCACATTTGAGTGCTTCCCTTTCAGGTGTTTTAAGCTCAGGTGGAGTGCAGAGGAAATGGCATCCTCTGTAGAGCGGTTAGGGCGGTTAGAAAACTGGTAGGGGTCAAATGTGGGGGGGAGTCTGGAGACAATGCAGTCCTTTATCTGGCCCTCGAAGCACTTAGGCTGAATCCCAATTCTCCCCCTTACCCCTACCCCTTCCCCTTAGTTTTGCGCGTTCCCGTGAGAGCTAGTGGTGTCCCTATACTCTTTTGGAGCTAGGGGAAGGGCTAAGACTAAGGGGTATACACCCCTTAAAACCAAGTAAGATTGGGAGCTTACTTGAAACCTAGGGCTATGTGAAAACTGTGCTACCGGTAACAATGGCGATTAAATCATCCAGAGAGTCCGATAAATGTTATATTATCGGCTTAATTAATTGATAAAAAAATTATGACAGTCTTGTTTTGTGTCATATACAGTCATGAACATATATATTTGCAACCATTTTCCTAATTGAAACGTTTCTAAAAATCGCTAGTTTGGTACGTTAATGTTACAGTTCTGAATTGCACAACAGTCCCGCATTTCTTTGACTAGCATGTCTACAGTTCTAAGTAAACTCCATTAGCAGCGAATTTCGTTTAATATCAGTGCATAACGCTACTTGCTTTGGAGATATCGATACGTGCTAGATGACGTACCTGTAACCAAGTGGTGTCCCATTTCCTAGGGCTATGTAGCCCTTACCCCTTACTTTCGAGGGCCATGGGGAAGGGGTAAGTTAAGGGGAAGGGGGAAGGGGGAGTATTGGGATTCGGCCTCAATCATAATGGGGGTGAGTGCTACGTGGCGGTAATCATTGAGGGAGGAGATTTTAGTTTTTTTAGGCACTAGTATAACTGTAGCCGTCTTTAAACATGATGGTAGAGCAGTGCTCTTGTTCCACGTGAAAAAGCCCCCGACCTGAGCCACACACACACATACCATGTTTTCAGACCAACAAGCCACAGACAGATACAAGATGATCTGAGAATTTCAGGTAAGTTGAAGAGAGTATAGCAAAGACAGGTTTCCTCCACTGTTGGTCAGGGAGTCAGATGGTTGAGCGGTGAGGGAGTTGGGCTAGAAATCAGAAGCTTGCCGGATCGTAACGTTGCGTCCTTGGGCAAGGCACTTCACCTTACTTGCCTCGGGGGGAATGTCCCTGTACTTACTGTAAGTCGCTCTGGATAATAAGAGCGTCTGCTAAATGACTAAATGTAAACGTAATGTTGGTCCACAAAAGAAAAACATGTATTGGAGTCTCCACATACATCAGTAATATTCAACAGTTTAAATACCATCATCGACCATTCATTCAGACCTGACTCTAGCTACACTGAGAATATATTGACTGTGTCTAATGTATTTATCAAGGCCTCTTATCGCACCTACACTATAGTCCTCTCTCACCCTCTCCCTCCTTTTCTCTCTCTTCTTCCCAATTCCCCTGTCTTTCTCCCTCCCTCTGTCTCCCACGAACAATACAATACAGTAATATCATCTTCCTTTTCACAGGGGAGGAAGAGACTGCAGCCTGTCCAATAGAGATTGATGGAGGGATCAGGAGGAGGTGAGGATTAATGAAGGGAGGAGGAGAATGAAGACTTTGCAGAGACTTGAGAAGGGGTGGGGGCTGGATGGAGTGTTGGTCTGGTTGTAGAGACAGAGACCAGTGTTACTCATCTTCTACACATCTCTCAATTTCTTCTCAGCTCTCTCTCTTCGGTAACTCTCTCTTTCTCCTCTCTTACTTTCTGCCTCCCCTCCTCTCCCTTCATCTTTCCTGTTGACTTCTCCTTTTGTGCATGTGACTATAATAGTGTGTGTGTGTGTGTGTGTCTGTGCAAGTCTCTGTGTGGGTGTGCTTGTGTGTCTGGTCTGCATGTTTGTGTGTAGGTTTGTCAGAAATAGAGATTGACGCATTCTAATAAGTTTAATCACACAGACTCCTCATTAATCTCAAGAAGATAAACCTCAAAATCAAATTGTAACGAACGACTTTGCTTAATTGATATCAGGGAGATCATTTTTTTTACTCTTGTGCCAGTTTTGGGTGTGTGCAGGGGCAGTTCTACACGGAGCCAGTGCCCCTCTAAAAATGTCCCTGGCCCCCCCTGACCTGACTGAATTTTTCTTTTACACGTTTTTCTTCTTCTAGTAGTCATCTAGAAACGAGGAAGGGACATTGCAGCCTTTTTTGCCCCAGTAAATAAAAAGTGAGAGAAACATATCAAGGTATTGAGAGAGCTGAGGAGCCGGAAGAAGGAGAGCCAGAGCCGTTTGTATGATTTTAATGTAAAGCAAAATTAAAGAATTTAATGTAGTGCTGTCAAACAATTAAAATATTTAATTGCGATTAATCGCATTAATATTATAGTTAACTTGCAATTAACCGCAATTAATCGCACATTTTTATCTATTCTAAATGTCCCTTGATTTCTTTTTGTCCAGTTATTTTTTCAAATTTTAATGCTCTTATCAACGTGGAAAAGTGGATCGGATTGCTTAGTGCAAAAGTTTTTTTTAATTGAAAACAACATTGCATCAGCTGTGTGCTTGGCCATCAAGTAGTATTGCAGACTGGACGTGTTGCGATGATAGCTCAGTTCACAATGACAGAACACACAGATCACTTTGGTCTTGTCAATGGAACCATTTGGCAACTTTTTAAAGTAAACCTTCCAATCAGAATCTTGTCGGCATCCATTTTCGCGTCTTGCGCTCGCCATCCACTCAAAACGTCAAGTTAACCTACTACTCTTTAGCCGGTTGCAAGCACAAACAAGTGTGTGGCGTGCCTGTTGTTTTGTTTCCGGTCTAGCTAGATCCGGTGTGTTGTTGTAGTTTTTCTAACGTCAGTAGTTGTTGCAACAGCATGTGAAAAAACTACAAAGTTTGCTAGGTTAAAAAGAATGTTTATCGCGCGATAAAAAAAAATTGTTGTGACCCACCATCATATTGTAACAACTTTACTGCATTACAAAACAAAGTGAAGCATTTTCTTTTAATCGTTGGGCTGTCTCAGACCCCCCACATTGCAAAGGTTAAAATAAAATTATTGTTATTTGTTTTTGTATTGGGAAAAATTGGGTAAACACAACGATGGTTTGTTATGAACCTTTGGGTCATGTGACCCGAAGGCGGCACAAGGGTTAAATATAATTTGTTTCCGTTTTTTAATGTGCCCCTCTGATTAAACACTGGTGCTGCTTGGCCCCCCCAGTAACATTTGTCTAGAACCGCCACTGGGTGTTTGAGTATGCCCATGTGCGTGCATGTGTGTGGTGTGTGCCATTAGATAACAGCTTTTGAGTAGCACAGTGTGTTTGTCCTCTTCATCATGGCGAAGTCTTGCCAAAATGTCACCATCAGGCTGATAAACAAGGTTGGCTTGTGCTGATTAATCATATTTATATCCACAACAGTGACAGCAGCAGATGTTATAATTACAGACACTTTTGTGGGCTGTCACAGAGCTCAGGCACACACAAACACACACACGAAACTTAGCGCAAGTTCAGTCAGGCAAGACCGATCAATGCACTCGGGAATACACGATAATGTATGACTACTTCCCCCCCCCCCCCCCCAATAAGAACGCTCTCTACTTTCCCTCTTTCCGATGCCGGGGCTGTCATCTGGGTTTCAGTATCCAGGGCTTGACAATAACGATGGCCCGGGGCCAGTAAAAAGTAACGTTGGGACAGTTAAACTACCAACTCACTGGCCCGATCGGGCCACTGCAAATTATTGATTGAAAAAAAAATGTGCATTGTAAAAGTTAACATCCTTCATATTTTTGCTATCTGCTAAATGCATAAATAACTTTGCAGCTCGTAGGGCGCACAGTTGGCAAATCAAGAGTTGAGGAGTGACGAGTGGTTGTCAAATTGTAATTCTTTAATCTTGATACATTTTTTAACAACTGGCACGAGACTGGCGCGAGACAATAAAGTGAAGATGGCAGCAAAGTAGAGCTACGAGCTCAAACGGAAGCAACTTTTTTTATGGAACGAAGATGCACTGTGTCGTTTGTCGTATGTTCCCGTCTAAAGCAGACAAAAGGATACTTTTACATTTTACAGAGGCACCGACAATTTTCGAAAACAATACCTGACCAGCCGTGCTAGCAGTAGCAGACAGTACCTGGTTTGCGTGACAGCTAAGCGGATGGTTGACAATCAATTTTCCAGGCCGTTGACTATGCTGGTCAGGAATTTCAATGTAGATGCCCATCGTGTTATTGCATGACTTATAACAACGGCATATCACATAATTAAGATGGGCCAGCCGTTTGCCTCGTTCCCCCAGGCTATTGAACTGCAGCAGAAGAATGGTTTCGACTTGGGTACTTAGTATCATACTGATGAAATGCTATGGAAGCTTTTATATATTAGCATTAAGGGACCAGAGGTTTCAGTTGTGCAGAGAGATGGCTGTCAGCAGGGAAGAGAGCACGTCACGTTTGAGGTTAAAAGTCAATTGTTTTGCTGACTATTACCTTTTTATTTTTTTATCACTAGAAATGTGATTTCATTTTTGTTCTTTTTATATCCAGGATGTGTTGAATAAATGGTTAAACATGTTAACAGAATACATTTACATTTAGTAGACGCTCTTATCCAGAGCAACTTACAGTAAGTACAGGGACATTCCCCCGAGGCAAGTAGGGTGAAGTGCCTTGCCCAAGGACAACGTCATTTGGCTCAGCCGGAAATCGAACTGGCGACCGTCAGATTACTAGCCCGATTCCCTAACCGCTCAGCCACCTGACTCAGAATAACACAATTTATAAGTCTTTGGTTTTGTTGTAACAATGATGAATTACAACTTTTGGAGGGGGGGCCAGTACAAATTGTCTTGGGGCCAGTAAGTTTCAAACCCACTGGCCCGGTGGGGCCAGTGCCAAAGAAAGTTAATGTTGAGCTCTACAGTATCGATTAGCGCTCTCGTTTATCAATTAGCGGTGTCAAATCTTCCTCGTAGCTGTCAGCCTATCACAATGATGCCGTGCCTTTAAATATGTTTCTCTCCCTGTTTAGTTTGTCCATTTGTGATATCTTACATTCCACTAGGGGCGCTACGCTAGGATAATGAGATACCCGAGGAAATGTATGTGAGTATGATTGATGAAGAAGTGAAGTAAAGTTGAGTTCTACACTATGTTTTCTCCGTTGCTTGCTTTCACCTTACTATACAACATATTGGCGATGACGATATGGCACTCCTTAGCCTGACACAACCTCTACCGTTCCTACAATTGCCAGGTGAACCTACAATTACTGACAGACGTCAGTCCGGTGGCCCACCTTTTTTGGGTATCTTTGTCACGCCCCAAAATGTACATCAAGACCCGTCCACTCACTGGTGTTCTTGCCCAGTCCGAGGTAGTAGATCTCCGATACTGGTTTAGCTGCGCGCTGCTCTGTGTAGACTACTTCTAAGGAATTACAAAGAAGAAGGTTTTGAACTATAACAAGGATATTGAAAATGGACCACTGTGGTAAATGCTGTGTTCCAGGCTGTACAGGGAAGGTTAACACTCATAGTCTTCCCAAAAAGCCATGGCTAGCATGGCTGCTGTTTGTCTACGAGAAGATCCCGGCGAAGTTCGACACTCAATTATTAATTTGCTTTGAACATTTCACCCAAGACAGTTTTGACAACCTTGGACAATTTCAAGCAGGATTTAGCTGAACCTGAAATTACGTGCTGTTCCGACCGTATGCTCATGGCAACCGCAAGCTGTAAGTACAGTATGGTTTTGTCGCTAACAGTTATTTGCAATGTTAACGTCTCCTGTATCTAGCATAGGTATAATGCTAAATACATTTCTAAACACATCAACATACTTTACTTAGCATATAACTCTAGCTAGGCTAGCTGTAGTTGGCATTAAAAGGGAAGCTTCCGAAAAAATAGCCAGAAAACGATAGCAGTCTGGCTTATTGCTTATGCCTGTCTAAATTATCTATTTGAAAGAACTGGAGAAAGGCAGGTGCAAGATACAGGATACGTTAGCATTGCTAATAACTGTTTCCGACAAAATCATACTACAGCTTGCGGTTGTGATGAACGTAAGCTCGGAACGCACCTCTTTTCAGGAACAGCTTCATAGCAAATCCTGCTTTACATTGTCCCAGGTTTTCAAAACCATCCTTGGTGAAATGGTTTGCGCAAATGTGTCGATGGTCGAACTGCGCAGGGATTTTCTACCCTACGGTATAGTCAAACATCAGCCATGTCCGTCTAGTCCAGGGGTCTCAAACTCAACTTACCTGGGGGCCGCTGGAGGTAGAGTCTGGGTGAGGCTGGGCCGCATCCAGTATTTCACAAAAAAAGGGTTTCAAGTATTCAAAAACGTACAACTGATCCAATCTTTAGTTCAATTACAGTTCAGAACATGAACGATTCTTCACAACATCAACAGGTTCTTCCGAACATGAACGGTTCTTCAGAACATGGCTTCTCTTGCCTACTCCTTGCTGCCAGAGACCTGGCAGCGCTTCCTCTCACACAGTTGTGCCACATTTGGCTTGAGGGAGGAAGCCGTTGAGACCCTCAGTATGGCTTGAAGATGCTCATCAGTAAGTTTGGACCTGTACTTTGACTTATTCAAGTTCATGGTGGAGAAGAGCTTTTCACACAGATATGTTCTCCCAAAAAGGCACATGGTCCGCTTGAACATCCTAGGAAGGTGGGGGGCAATTCTCTAAAAAATTGTCCAAGCTTGTCTGCTTTTCCACTCACCTCCCTGAACTTGGCTTTGAGTTCAGAATTGCACTGCAGGTCAATGAGCTCCATTTGAAGCACAGGAGAAGCATCTTGCACATCGAAGGAGAAGGGGTCCGCAAAAATTTGAAAAGTGGCTCTGTGTGTCTTGAAGTCTGCAAACCTGTGATCAAATTCCTCCTGTAGCTTTACAATGGCATCAGCATACTTCTCACCACTGAATGGTGTGCCCACATCCATGAGTGCCTTGCATGCTGGGAAATGGCAGAGGTTTCTGAGAGAACTGGGCTTTCCATAGCACAAGTTTTGTGGAGAATGCTCTGATGTTGTCGTAGGCAGCACTGACAAGTTGCCCCTGGCCCTGTAACTTCTTGTTTAGTACATTCAGCTCCTGTGTGATGTCAACAAGAAAAGTCCATGAGCTATTTGGGATCACTTAGCACAGGAACAGCCATCCCATTCTTCTCCATGAAGGCTTTCACTTCTGCTCTCAACTCAAAAAACCTCTTCAAGACGTTTCCCCTGCTGAGCCAACGTACCTCAGTGAAGTAGAGCACATCCTCATATGCTGACTCTATTTCCTCCAAAAAGGCGCGGAACTGCCGATGCTTTGAGCCCCTGGATCTGATATGGTTGATGCATTTCACAACAACAGACATCACATTGTCAAACTTCAGGCATTTGCTGCAAAGGGCCTGCTGATGGATAATGCAGTGCAGAGCAATGGCCTCCTCCACACCCTCCTCTTCCAGTCTTCTTTAAACAAGTGGCACCAGTCCATTTCTCCTCCCTGTCATTGATGGCGCTCCGTCGGTTGTTATTCCAGCAAACCTCTTCCATGGTAAACCGGCATCCACAATGGTATCACACAGCTGACAGAATATCTCCTGAGCGGTGGTCTGGCCATGCATTGGAATCACTGTGAGCAACTCCTCCATCACTTCAAAATTGTCGTCAACACCACGGACATACATTGCGAGCTGCGCAGTGTCAGTGACGTCTGTGCTCTCATCAAGAGCGACTGAGTATGCACGGAAATGTTTGGCTTTCTCACGCAGTTGATCGTAAATGTTACCTGACAGGTCAGAAATGCGCTCTGCCACTGTGTTGGCTGAAAGGCTGATGTTGCTAAACTGACCCTTCTTTTCCGGACAGACTATACTTGCAGCCTGTAACATGCACTTTTTGACGAACTCGCCTTCTTTGAATGGCTTTCCCGCCTTAGCAATCATCTCACTCACCACATAGCTAGCTTTGACTGCCTCATCACTCTCTTTTCTTGCCTTCTTGAAAAAATCTTGTTGCTTCAGTAGACAATTTTTAAGATTGGCGACCCGGTCCTCTCTCTCATCTCCCTGGTATTTTGCATACTCCTCATGTCTAGTTGAGTAATGACGTCTGATGTTGTATTCCTTGTTCACCGCAACTTTTTCTGTGCATAAAAGACACGTCGGGGTGCCCCTGTGCTCAAAAAAAAAAATTCTGTCTCCCACTTTCCCTGAAATTGTCTCTGCTCGTCGCCAACTTTTCTCTTCACGGCAGGTTTTGAGAAAGACATGACTGGAAACGAAATTGAATGAATGAAAAAGCGCGGGCCACACTAACACTAAACTGTGATGTCAAGTAGCGGGCCACAAAATATCATCTCGCGGGCCTCAATTGGCCCGCGGGCCGCAAGTTTGAAACCCCTGGTCTAGTCAATATTAGCCAGACGGTAGCTTATCTGCTTTTTATTAACGCTGATTTGCAAGGAATGCAAGAACAGCTAGATAGCGAAAACACAGAGACTGTAGGAATATAAACTAGTTTAGCTTGCTAACGCAAGAGCATATGTAGAATATGTTTTGATTTAGCCTAGTTTATTGGCAATGGGGCTAAAGTTGTTTCATGTTTCTGACTGTGTTTTATTCAAATAAATAACCCGTGTTGTTATGTCGTCGTCATCTGCTGCTTATCCGGGGGTCGGGTCGCGGGGGCAGCGACCTAAGCAGGGAGGCCCAGACTTCCCCAGTGCCACTTCCACCAGCTCTTCCTGGGGGACCCCGAGGCGTTCCCAGGCCAGCCGAGACACATAGGCTGTTTATCAATCCACGTTTTTTTCCGTTATTTTGTTCTTGCGAACTCGTTTGACGTCATCTTTTATTGCCCAAGTACGGTTCCAATCCAAAGAACACAAGTCACCAAGAACACCAAAAATACCCGGAAATGTTCCTGATCCGCCCCTTTTATCGAGGATGCATCGGATGGTGACTTGACCAGCGAGAACACTTCTGATTTCCTAGAAGTCATTGCAAGATGTCAAGCGAGGCGGACAAACCTCACAACTGTAATTTTTAACTTTTCATATTTCAGCTAAACGGTACGTGTAAATCAGCATCTGAATTAAAATGTGACGAGAAATAGGCAGTTCAGTCGCTGAAAATGTTCTTATTTTATTGATGTGACAGGTGGGAGGGGGATAAACCAGGGAGCCATTTGGTTCACCTGGTTCTGTCACATGACCACCGTAATTTCAATTAAATGCAGGTAGATGGCATACCACAGTTAGTGTTGTTTTCAATCAAAGCTGGCCGGCGGTGATAAATTGGAAGCGGGTAAGGACAAGCATCACCACGTAACCCATGTTTACTAATGTTTGTGTTTTAATTGAGATTTTAAGACGGTAAATGTGAGGTGAATTAAACAGATTAAATTGTGGGAGTAAATGAGAAATGTTTATACTGCTTTGTATTGATTATGCATTTATTGTCGTTGTAGTGTCCTGTGCTAGAAACGCATGGTTTCCATCTGCAATCTGACCTCAGCACAGACGTAAAGGTATTAATTGACCAGTGTAATATTATGTAAAATCAGTACGTTTTGATACACAAGTGGCTAATATAATGTCTGCTACTTTCAGGGATCATTAGCAGCCACTGTTTTTCCCACCGTAGAATTTCACTAAAAACCAACTATTTAAAACATTCGCTGTTCCCCAGCCTAATAGCCTATAACAGGACAGCAGTTCAGGGCTTGCAGTTTGCCGTTGAGTGCCTTTGTTATGTGAAACCACCTCCAAGTTTTGTGTGTCATTTATTTTGTTGGACGGGCGTTATTCTGTCATTTCGTTTCTTTGCAGTGAGAGTGCCCCCCCTTTTTTGGATTGATTTAATTATATTAGTTTGATTTGACTTTTTGTAACAGGCAACGTAATAAGATTACAGCCTTGGTGCAGTTTGTTGTGCTAGTGGCTCGAAGGAACACCAACTGTACCGTAAATAAAGTGCATTATTTTTTGTACGCCGCCTCCTCCCCTATTCATTTAATTGAACACACCTTCGAGAGAACTACTGTTCTAGCTTACCGCTGGCTCTTGGTGAAGAGCCAGTAGGGTGTAGGTTACATTGATGAAACGGCTAATTTGTAAATTTGCTCCGACTTGTCGATAACCTAGCTAGTAGCATCTCAGTGCAGTGCAGACACTAGTTAACAGGTACTGTAAGTTAGCAAGGGCTACAGAAAACGTAAAATTACAGGTAGACGGACCATTTTTTAGCTTTGTTATCTAGTTTTTGTAGTTAGTCAGTGTTATCATAATGCTGCGAGTCCAGGAAAACCCTAACCATCTCAATTCATTCTCCGTCCTTGCGTCCTTACAAGACCATTCTCGCAAGGAGGCTTGCCAGAACGTTCTTCAAAAGAATGTACTTGCGTTCTTCGGATTGATAAACAGCCATTGTCCCTCTAGCGTGTCCTTGGTCTTCCCCGGGGCCTCTTCCCAGTGGGACGTGCCCAGAACACCTCACCAGGGAGGCGTCCAGGAGGCATCCTGGTCAGATGCCCGAGCCACTTCAGCTGGCTCCTTTCAACGCGGAGGAGCAGCGGTTCTACTCTGAGCCCATCCCGGAAGACCAAGCTTCTCACCCTATCTCTAAGGGAGAGCCCGGACACACTGCGGAGAACACTCATTTCGGCCGCTTGTATTCGCAATCTCGTTCTTTCGGTCACTACCCATAGTTTGTGACCATAGGTGAGGGTAGGAACGTAGATCGACTGGTAAATAGAGAGCATCGCCTTTCGACTCTCCTTCTTCACCACGACGGACCGATGCAGAGCCCGCATCACTGCGGACGCCGCACCGATCCGCCTGTCGATCTCGCGCTCCATTCTTCCCTCACTCGTGAACAAGACCCCGAGATACTTGAACTCCTCTGCTTGGGACAAGATCTCCTCCCCGACCCAAAGATGGCACTCCACCCTTTTCCGGTCGATAACCATGGCCTCAGATTTGGATGTGCTGATTCGCATCCCAGCCGCTTCACATTCGGTTGCGGACTGCTCCAGTGAGAGCTGAAGGTCGCGGCCTGATGAAGCCAACAGGACCACATCATCTGCAAAAAGCAGCGACCCGATCCTGAGGTCACCAAACCGGACCCCCACAACGCCCTAGCTGTGCCTAGAAATTCTGTCCATATAAGTAATTAACAGAATCGGTGACAAAGGGCAGCCCTTGAGGAGTCCAACCCCCACTGGGAACAAGTTCGACTTACATGCGGACCAAACTCTGGCACCGGTCGTACAGGGACCGGACAGCCCCAATCAAGGAATCCGGTACCCCGTACTGTCGGAGAACCCCCCACATGAGCCCCTGGAGGGACACGGTCGAACGCCTTTTCCAAATCCACTAAACGTGTAGACTGGTTGGGCGAACTCCCATAGACCCTCCAGGACTCTGCGAAGGGTATAGAGCTGGTCCACTGTTCCACGGCCAGGACAAAAACCACATTGCTTTGCCAGTCCAGAGGCACTGTCCCCAATGTCCACGCAATGTTGCAGAGTCGTGTCAACCAAGACAGCCCTACAACATCCAGAGCCTTAAGGAACTTCGGGCGGACCTCATCCACCCCGCTCCTGTTATGTAAATATACAATTCACAATGCATGATCGTCCAGATCTTTGTCAGGTTATTTTTCAGCAATATAACTACAGCTAGCTAACTGAAGCTAAGCTGTAATGTTATACCCACCTAAGTCAATCCAACAGAATTGGAAACAACTAACGTTATCATTTCAAATGATATCTAGTTAATCTGTTGAAAACAGTGTTGTGTAGACACAATAGATTTATTTGCCCATTTTTATTTCAAGTCTCCACTTCGGTGTTTCAGTGAGTGCTGTTGGCCGTGTTGCGTTTTCATTGTGTTAAGCATTTGGAATGATAACGATTTCCAGACAAATAAACTGTGGTGCAATGTGTCACTTCAAGCAGCAGGTGACACTAGTATAAATACGAAATTACAAATCGACACAGGATCTGCTGTTTCCATTATACATCACTGGCCATTAGAAAGAAAACTGGACAGCTGAGACTTTGTTTTGATCTATGAGAGCCTAATAGATCAGTTGTCATTGATAGCCACCCCTTGCCGCATATAGAGGAAGTGTTCCATGAACTTAGAGGGGCTCAGATGTTCTCTACCATAGACCTACAGAATGCTTACCATCAAATGCCGTTGCACGTTGAGAGTAGTGACCTTACTGATTTCATCAATCATGAAAAGCTATTCCGTTTCACCAGAGTACCATTGGGATTAGCATCTGCAGCATTCCAGAGAATGATGTCTCAGGTACTCGCTGGATTGAAAGGCGTCCAGTGCTACTTGGATGATATAATGATATATGAAGAAACTCCTGAAACACATGAACAACGCCTCAAAGCTGTGCTCCATCGCCTAAATAACAGTGGCCTTAAACTCAACAGGTCAAAGTGTCAGTTCAGAAAGACTGAACTTCCATTCCTAGGCCGTGTGATATCTGCGTCGGGCCTACAGCCTGACCAAGGACAAGTCACAGCCGTGGTTGATGCCCCTTCTCCACAGGATGCTACACTCATTCCTGGGGTTCGCCTCCTTTTACTCCAAGTTTGTTCCACGCTACCTGTGGTGGTGGAATCACTCAAGCTTTTTGTCAGCTTAATTAACTAATAATTACTAGCCCAGCCCTTGCTTTATTTGACCAGATGCTGCCTCCTGTTGTCACAACTGACGCCTGTGACTATGGCATTGGTGGGGTACTTACACAACTCCATGGCGACACTGAAACAACTATTGCTTTTGCATCACGTACACTTACAGACTGTGAAAGGAAATACAGCACGCTCGAAAAGGAAGCTCTTGCCTGTATTTGGGTCACCGGCAGAGGGAATATGTGGTGTATCTTACATTCCACTAGGGGCGCTACACTAAGATAATGAGATACCTGAGGAAAAGTATGTGAGTATGATTGACGAAGAAGTAAAGTTGAGTTCTACACTACGTCTGCTCCGTTGCTTGCTTTCACCTTACTATACAACACCATTCTATCAAAGTGCGCAACCCTCCACCTCCCGTCGCCACCCGGTGCCTTTGTTTGCTGTTCTTCGACTCCTTGGCTGGGTCGTCGGCTGCCGCCATCGCCACCAGTGTCTGGACTCCGTGGGGGATTCTTCTTCGGATGCTGGGCAGGCGCCCTTTGATCAATAATTCCCCATGAGGTCTAAGCTTCAAACACTTGTAGTATATTCATCATTTCTGTAAATAAACATCACTTGCTCAACCCAGGTCTCTCCTGATTATGATGCATACACATATGCACACACACACAAACAACTAAATACACACTCACACAACACACACACACCAGGTACTGTACAGAGGACTGATAACTTCTTAGCTCCTCAGGTTCGACTACCACTTATTCTGACAAGCCGTCTGTCAACTGTCCAAAAAGCTAAGATAAATTGTGATCAGACATTGGTCCTTACTTGAATCTATATTGTAGTTTTTAGATTGTTAAGGCAAGATTTGCCTTGAAATAACTCTAAAGATAATTCTGTTGTCTATGGTCTCATTCCACAGTTTTTATTTATTATTGCGATTATTTATTATTGATAAGTGGTGCCTACTGAATCTATGCTATTGTGGAGATGTGGATATCAAACTGAGCACATTGTTTAAAGTCTTAGATATTGTGACAGCCAGCATTCTGTTCAATGCTGATAGCATAATACGGTAAACATAAGGGGATTTACATAAGTGGATGCTGGTTCTCTCTTAGACACACACACACACACATGGACATAGACACTGGGATGGTTTTTTTCTGTTTGTCAATGAGTCATCTATCAGAGCATGATGGGTAACAAGCAGGGTCTAGGGTCTAGCGTTCTGTAGTGAGGTTCTGTGATGTCTAGTCCGGTGAATACAACCCTATTGCGGTACTTGACCTCTGACCTTTGATGTTCCGCAGTTGTAGACTTGCAGGGCAGGGCTTTTACCTCCTGAGGTCCAGACAGTCAGTAATATTCTGATTGGAGTTTCAGAGGGTTAGCTAAGCTCTGCTTGCAGATCCAGAGGGTTGGTTGTCGTCTGATTGGAGATCCAGAGGGTTGGTTGTGTTCTGATTGGAGGTCCAGAGGGTCGGTTATGTTCTGATTGGAGATCCAGAGTGTTGGTTGTGTTCTGATTGGAGGTCCTGAGGGTCGGTTATGTTCTGGAAAGAGGTCCAGCATGCGCCAGCTCTACAAGGACCAAGCATCCCCATGCTGCACACACACACACAAACACACTGAGATGGACACATACACACATGCAGATGGGCACACATGTACACACATACACACACTAAGCACACACCCACCCGTTGACTGACAGTGTCTTTGCTGTAGTCCTCCTTCAAACACCTGACAGGCCTCCACCACACACACACACACTAAATCCAGTTGCTTTGGCATGGCTGTGTGCTCTAATGGTGCCTATGTGCTGGGACTGAGTGAGTGAGTGATAGAACTCTCTGCCCAATTATCCCCGAGGACACTGAGATGGAAGATGGAGTGGTGTGGTGAACACTGTGAACAACTGTAGCCTGTTAGTGTGTGTTTGTGTGTGCGTGAGAAAGAGATCGGTTCCTCTCTTGGAGATCATTAGAGAATCACTCAGCTGTAACAGATCCCCGTGGAGAAGAGAAATAGAGCAAAAAGCAGTAAGGGAGAGATGGATGCAAGATAGAGAGATGGTGAGAAGAGAAGAGCGGGAGAGATGGAGAGATGGTGAAAAGAGAAGAGAGGGAGGGATGGAGGGAAGGGAGATGGTGAGAACAAAGGGCTATATCTGTTTTCACTGGAACTATGGGGTTTTCTCTCTAATACTAAGCTGGATATCACACGCAAACACACACACACACACACAGGATTTAGAGTGGCAGGCAACAGGAGTGCTTCTTTTCATCCTCTGAGGGGTGACAGTTTAAATGTCCCAGGAGGCATCCTTCTGGCTCCTTACCTCAGATGACAGATGTGTAGGAGTCTGCATGTACCAGTCTTTGTGTGTATATGCGTTTGTGTGTATGTAGGCAGTGCGTGTTTAAGTGTGTGTGTAGGCAGTGTGTCCATCTGTCTGTGAGTGAGAGTGTGTGTTGGTGCTCCTGACAGGATGCATCCTAGTAGACTCCCCAGTGTGGGTTTGTGTGTGTACCAGTATTTGTGTGTGTTTGTGTGGATTTATGCTGTGTGTGCCTTGTGTCCTGTGTGAGTCCCCAGTGTGTAATTGTGTGTGTCTAGGCATCAGTGTTTTCATTAGAATCCCTGTCTGCTCTGCTCTGTGCATACACACTCTGAGTGTAGCCCCTAACAGGTCTCCTATGTGCTGTTAAGACCCCACTCCCATCATACTGTAATGATCACCATTACTCTGTTATAGAAACACACATACACACTTTAAGATGTATAACTCTCCTCAGAGTGTCATAGAATAACTGCTGGAATAATTGCTGTAATATAGTCTAAAATAGAACTCTGAGAACAAAGACAAAGAAGGAGAGAAAGTGTGTGCCTTTGTGATTATTTGCTGTAATCTAGCTCAATACAATAGGGATATTGTCGTGTGTATAATGAGGGACGGAGGCCGGAACTTTCTCCTCCATGTTCTCATGGAGACTGTGAGGCTCCCTGTGGTGCTGCTGTGCAGACTGTGGAACTGTCAGCGGGGAGATCCGCAGCACACACCTAGCACAAAGAACAGCCTAGAACATGGAACGGAATAGCACACAGTACATTCTTGAACACAGAACAGCGTAGAACACAGCATTTCCTAGACACAGAACAGCCTAGAAAACACACAAGCCTAGAGTGCAGTACAGCCTAGCACTTAAAACCGCCTGGAAAACAGTACAGCCTAGATTCTAGAACAACCTAGAAAACAGTACACACTAGCACACAGGACCATCTAGAACACCGGCAAATGTTCTCTTTGAGACAATGGCATAATTATTGATCAAGTCTAGCGCACACAGGTAAGGCAAACAGTACAGTATTTAACTCTCAAGTTTTCAATGACAGTTTTGTTGTTTTTTGCTTTTGTTGTGGTGCTGCATTGGTCACAACCCTCTTCCCACTTGCAACAATGCAGTATCACTTCACTCAAACTCATTTACATTAAAACTATTTCAGGTTGATTCACCTTATATGCACGTCTGCGATTCGCATTGCTACTGGCTTATCTACTTTTAACGAGTGCAGTGTGGGTTAAAGTTACTGGGAGCCACATGTGCATCAAATATAACCAAGAGTCTTGGAGCACTTGGAATCCTAGCGAGGAGGATAGCTCTTTCCACCGAGAGGGAAACTGTAAAGCAGTATGAATATTCAATCAACATTTAAATCAAAAGATGGGGACCATTAGAAGAGTTTGGAAATGTGATGAATTATTAACATTTTCATCACTCTCTCTCTGGGAACTCTCTTCCAACGAGGGAGAGAGAGAACGAGAGTGAGAAAATGGGAGCGAGAGAGAGTGAGACAGAGAGAGGATGAGAAAGAGGGATAAAGAGAGAGAGAACATATCGGAGGTGGATGAGGTCTTGCAAAGGCAAACACACTTCTTTCCTGTACAGATATGATTAAAATAGTAGCAAAGACATTGGTAACCTTGGAAAATAATTGGGTTATTTTTCAGGAGACGTTAGGATAGAAGTTGATTATAATAATTTGCCTCATCTCAGAAATGTTGCCTTAATTTCAGCATTCAATATGGATAAAACTCATTTCTTCAAAATGAGTTTTGAAGTATCGCTGCAGTTTAGTGCAACTTTATGAGAATTTATAAGACTATGGAATGTGCATTGACAAGGACATGCACACAGAAACACACACTCTCACACATAGAAGGAAATAAGAACTTGGGTTTTCTCCATGGGGACGTAGGGACTGTCCTGGGGAGTTGAACTATTTAATTCTCATAAAAATGAAACATTCAAGAGGAACTCAAGATGAAGTTCAGAAACAACTGCAGCGTGGTCTGGAAATTGATTCATGTTTAATATTCTCTCTGCCTGACTGCTCAGGGCTAAGCTGTTCAGAGCAGGTCTTGGGAGTAGTGGTTACAGGAAAGAGCGAGGGGGTTACCCGGTCTACCCAGGTGTGTCCAGGAAGGGGCAGAGAGGTGGACATGCATGGGCTGGGAGTGTGGAGTCCAAGGCCAGAGCTGGCAGAGAAGAGGCTAAGGCTGGGGCTGAAAGGTTAGTGGCTGGGGTTAGGAGCATAGAGGCTTGGGCTGGGAGGGTAGAGGCTGGATTTGGGACGGCAGAGGCAGGGGCTGGGGAGGTAGAGTCCAGGGCTACGGCTGGGAGGGTAGAGGATGGAGCTAGGAGGGTAGAGGTCTGGGCTGGGGCTGGGAGGGTAGAGTCTAGGGCTGGGAGGGTAGAGGCTGGAGCTAGGAGGGTAGAGGACTGGGCCGGTGCTGGGAGGGTAGGGGCTGGGACGGTAGAGGCCTGGGCTCTGTGGAGCTGCAGGCTGCTATTAGGATGCAGTGTCCCAGGGAACAGACACGGTGGTGTGGACATGGAATAATGTATGAGGGGTTCTCAGCCTGAGGTTAGAGAGCTGTGCTGTGTGTGACCAAGTGTGTGTGGGATGGCAAGGTGTGTGTGTCAGCGTGTGTGTAGGTGGGTGAGATGTGAGTGTGTTGACGCGTTTGTGACTGTGTGTTGGGTACCTGTGTGTATTTCTTTGTATGTGTGAGTGTGTGTGAGAGAGTGAGAGAGTGGATCTGGGATACAGACTAGACCTGAAGAAGGATTACATTCTCAGATACTTTATATCATTGTGTAACAGAGTATAACTCTTCAGATGACTAAGGGCTGAAAAAGTGCTGTTTTCCGCCGTCAGAAGTTGAAGGAAACTGAACAAGGTGTGCCCCTGTGTGTGTGTATATGTGTGTCTGTGTGTTTGCATGCGCAATATACATGCTGTATATGTGTGTGTGTGTAATTATGTCAGACTGTATTTGTGCTGGTGTGTGTCTGTGTGTCTCCTCTCTCATATCTGGTGGGATCAGCTCTGTTCGTCTGGACTCCTGCCTCTCTGCATCAGGGCTGGGATGGGAACGCTCTAGGTGATAATGGTTGGAATTAACAACACACAACCTCCAGATTACACCCTTAGGGTCCACCTTAGGTCCAGCCTGGGCCTATCACCCTATCATTACACACTGGTTTAGAACGAAGAAGAATCCGCAAATGGGACACACACACACACCCTCACACCTACTGTATATTTAGGCAATATCTCACAAAAGGCTGTTGTGTATGGTTATTATTGCACAGCTAAAAGGCATTGTTCTACGCTAAGCGGAAGCCACTAGTATGGCAATATGAAAGTAATAGAGACATTCCAAAATCTTTGTTATCTATAAATTATTATGTTTATCATAAAATACGCCCTCTTGGCTGCCTGTACATAGTTAAAGTTAATTGCTATGCAATGTATGCACTAGCAGTCAGTATATTTCCTAACAGACTAGCTTTGTGTTGATTTGGGATTTTGTTAGCTGGCCAATGTACAGTAAGTCAAAGTGAACCTTAAATCTTTCAATTTTGTCAGATAGCTAACTTCATTCAAATCAAAGATATCCATGGTACATGGGATATGTACCACGGCTATGAACCAATCATAATACTTGATTTGAGCTACCTGACTTTAGAAGTAAGCGCTCACACACGTACATGGGCACACATGAACACACACATACACACCGTTTTCTCCCACACACACACACATGCAAATCAACCCTCTTCATACACACCTAAATACAAACACGCGAGGGGTGAACATACATATTGTAAAGGGTTGCGATGAGCGTGTGTGATGTAACCTGTCGTGGTGGGTGCTGCTGTGTTCTCAGGCAGGATGCAGGCCTGATGTATTGCAGGGCTCTCAAGTGTCACTCATTTTGGGATTCTGCTACGTCTTCCGAAAGTTTTGTTCACCTACAAAGCAAACCGCTGGAGCTCGAGCATCACTTTGAGCACAGTCATGATCTCCTGTTTTAATGTTACAACAAATTCACAATAGTTCATAGATGTAGCCGGTGAGAAACGGTGAAACTATCTCGTCAGGTGAGTAAAAGGCCACCCGCATCAAAGGTTATCTAGAAGGCCACCCGCATCAAAGGTTATCTAGATTTTCATTGGCGAAGTTGGTAGTGGCGCCGCTTGGGATGACATAGGTGGCAGGATCGAATCCAGTGCGGGATGTAAACAGGCCCAATTCCTTAGACTTTTAAAATAATAATGTCATATTTTATTATTATATCCTGGCCATGGATGCATTAATCATTGCTGCCTTTCAAAGATGTCAGGTAAAAAGCAGTTAATTAATTAATTTTGACCGCCTGACGGGGGGGGGGGGGGTGAGTGTCACTCTTGCCTGTCTTCAAAACTTGAGAGCCCTGGTATTGTTTATGGGCTCCCTAGTAAGGCATGGCCTCGGAGTCACAGTAGACAGCATGACAAACACTGCACAACACTCCAAATGGAGTCATCAAAATCAATTACTGGAAAATGATGTGCAAATCAATGTGAGCATTGCTTGGATGGAGAGTAAGTGTGTATTTGTGTGTGTGGTGGTGGAGTGTGTGTGTGTGTGGGGGGGGAAGGGGGGTTACTGGATGTTGGCTTAGTTTTCTAGGGAGGTTTTGTCCTCTAAGATACTTTTAGTTCAAAGTTGATGTCTCTTTAATATTCTGACACTTGTACGCCAGCCAAACCCAAGGCTATGGGGTAGAACTAGCCTCGCCATTTTTTGGTTCATCTCACACGATCTCGGAAGAAGGAGCGTGTGTGAGTGCAGCTACTGATGTGTGTGTGTGTGTGTTCAATATTGTAGCAGCATCTGTCTGCTTCTTGACTGTTGGGAAGATCAGGACGAGGAGGGGAGATGAAAAGAGAAGCGAGGAGAGTATATGTGAGGAAAAGAGAGGAGATGTGAGGTTGGAGAGTCAGTCACAAAACAAACAAACGAAAGCTCTCTCTCTTCCTTTCTCCCTTGCACACACAAACACAGTGGTGAAGAGTATGCTTCATCGGTTGTGCACATTTGATCTCTTTAACATTTGCAGGAGCAATTCCGCACCACTCAGCTGTGACAGAACAAGTACACCCTGGTTCATTGGCTGCTTAAGTGTGTGACGGTGTTACACAAGCAGTGATTGGCTACTTTAGTGTGTGTCATAATTACACAGTCAGTGATTGGCTGCTTCAGTGTGTGACAATGTTACACAGATATTCAATCCTTGATGCTGAAACACAGTCAGTGATTGGCTGATTCAGTGTGTGATTTTAAGGGAAGTCTAACTTGAAAACTACCCAAAAGATGTGTACTTATACCAGTGGTGGGATACTTTGCCGAAATCCTTTGAGATCGGATAGGATCTAGTGAAAATATCAATAATCGTTTTCGGGATTTTGGAATGGAAGTACCAAATACACACAATGTTGCTTCTTCAATGAGGGGAGAAGGAGGAGTTGGTTTGACACTATGGGGGCTATGGACTACATATCACAGAAGAGGGGGAACATACATGAGGTTACAAACCATGTCTCCACAAACACACGTCACACACATTATACAGTATGTCACAGTGCAAAAACACGTCACACACACAGTCATTACATACATGCAAACAGTACTTACACATTTACGATAACTCTGGACGAGTTTGCAATAATGACATTCCTAGAATTGACTGTATCTTCGTCCTCTTCCTCCTCAGTTGGGTGTTTATTGATCAGGTAGATCTTCTACATGCAGTTGTGCTAGTTATCGATCACAATACACACACGCACATGCTAACACACACATGTGCTTTATTGCTTTCCCACATCCACCCACACAAATACACGCACACACTCACACGCACAAACACATACTTTTTCTCTCTTTCCCTCACCTACCTACACACATAAACACATGCACACGCATGAACACACACACACAGCCAATCACATGCACACAAACAAACACACACACATACAAACACATCATATTATACCACTCAAATGCAAAAATCTGGAGTTGCTGGACAGAGTCTCTACTTGATGGGTGTCACGCCTCATTGTGTAACTTACTGTAGCATTGCTAGTCATATGTTGATAAGTAAAGGTCAAGATGTCGTGTAATTGGTTCTACAGATAATAGTTGGGTATAAAGGGAATTGTGAAACATTGTTCTGTGGATTCTTCATCTCCTGAGGGCGTCTCCTAAGCTCTCCTACTCATTCTCCATCCTCACCTCTTGCTTTCTCTCACTGATTTACAATAATCATGGTAGAGTAGGTAAAACCTTTGTTTGGTATCATGTTTGCCTTATTGATTTCATTCATTTGCAATGTTATTATATATGTATTTCACTTAGCCTTCCTATGACCCTTTTGCTCTGATTTAACCCATAGACTCAAATAACTGTAATTCCATTGGTATTGGCATTATTTGGATAATGTTAATACATTGTTCAGTTTCCCCTCTTCCTTTAAACCTAGGGAACAGTTTTGGTTGTTTGGCCCAAAATTAAACCCCCCACAGAAGCACAGCCATTCAATTGCTTTGTTATCAGGCTTGTAAAAACACCTACGCACACCTACATACACACACACACAGACACATTCATAACTAATCAGTGTGATTAATGGGTCTACATTGATCTATCTGTATATGAATGAGTGTGTGGACTTTCCTGGCTGGGAGTATGTAATATTGAGCAGGCAGCTGACAGCGACAGAGGGCCAGCACAGGGAGCACTGGTAAGCCCACTGTTTAATTGGCCTGGTTCAGCATTGAGTCGTTTACAGGACAGACTTATCAGACAATATCTAACTCCGTCTGTTGACTGTGAGTGTGGAGAGAGAGAGCAGGGGACATGAGAGAATAGGATGGGGAAGAGGGGAGGAGAGAGGAGAGGGTAATGTATAGTAGGGCTGGGCGATTAATTGAATTTCAATTTCGGTTACAATTTTGGCTTCCAACGGTCATAAAAACAAAATAACCGTAATAAAACGATTATTCTGCCACACGCCGTGTTTTATGTTGTAAATGCAGCGAGCCCTTCCATCTCCACCTGTGCACTCCGCTCCTCTCCTCTCCACCCCGCCCCGCCCCCGCCTGAAAACTTTCGCTTTCAGGCACGCCGGTGCGTATTGCCTGTGTGTGTTTGGAAAAAAAACGTGTAGAAGAAGGAGAGTGAAGATGGCAGAAAGGCAGCCTTTGGTCGGGAGGAAAGGTAAAACTAATTCTGTGGTGTGGAAACACTTCGGTTTCGAGGAGTCTGACTCGGAACAAACAAAAGTATTGTGCAAGATATGTCACGCGACCGTGTCTGCATCGTATGGAAACACGACCAATTTATTTAATCATTTAAAATCTAAACACAGAGTAATACATGACCAAGCATTAAAGGAACAAAAAGACTCGAAAATGAAAAGCTCCTCGACTCCTGCCACCGCCACACAGTCCTCAATTAAGGACACACTTCACAATGCCACCGCATATCCAACCAGCTCCCGCAGGCATAAAGAAATAACGGATGCCGTCACATTCATGATTGGGAAAGACATGTGCCCTATAAACACCGTTAGCGCCCCGGGGTTCAATAAACTAATACACACATTGGACAAGCGGTATGTGTTACCATCACGTCACCATTTTAGCAGGATTGCACTGCCTGCCCTGTATGAAGAATGTCGCGGAAAAGTTGCAAGAGAAGTGTCAACAGCATTATATTTTGCCACCACAACGGACCTATGGTCAAGCCGCACCATGGAGCCGTATATAAGCCTCACGCTTCATTACATCGACGCAGATTTCTCCATAAAGACGAATTGTCTCCAAACGGCTTTTTTCCCCGAAGACCACACGGGGCTCAATATAGCCGAGGGCCTTAGGCAAGCGATGGCTGCTTGGGACTTAAAAGAAGAGAACCTCGTCTGTATCACCACAGACAATGCATCAAACATGAAGCTGGCAGCTGAACTCAATGGCTGGATGAGGCTGCAGTGCTTTGGGCACAGACTCCACTTGGCCATAGGTGAGTAGTAGGTTTCCTTCTCCTGATTGTGTAATGCAATTTATTAATAACAAATAATGTAGAATATATCATGTGAGCAATGTATTTAATTCCTAATAATAATAATTCCTATTTCCATTAATACACTGATGAAGATTATAATTATGATAAATGTTTATATTTATTGTAATTTTAGAGAATGCAATGAAGGACCAAAGGATTGGCCGTGCGATGGGGGTCTGCAAGAAAGTGGTCAGTGCCTTCTCCTACAGTTGGAAAAAAAAGAGGGAGCTGAAAGATGTTCAGAAGAGGATGAATCTGCCTGAGCATTCTCTTAAGACAGAGTGTCCAACCAGGTGGGGGTCTCGGCAGGCTATGATTAGCAGGGTCCTAGAGCAGCAGAAGGCCATTGCAGATGTCCTCTACAATGATACCAAAAACAGACACCTCACCCCCTCATGGCAGGACATCGATGTACTTGAGGCCATCAACAAATCACTAAGCCCTCTCGTTGAATTCACCGATGCACTTTCTGGGGAGCAATATGTGAGTGTGTCTTTTGTCAAACCAACTCTCCACCTGTTCAACACATCCATATTGGCCGTGCAGGAGGACGACACAGACCTTGCAAAGTCCATCAAGCAGAAGATAGTGGGCTATCTCAATGAGAAATACAATGATGCACCAACACAAGAGCTGCTGGACATGGCCTCAGCCCTGGACCCAAGGTTCAAGCTTACATATGTGAGCGAAGACATGCGCGGGTCAATTGAAAAAAGACTTTCATCTGAGATGAAGACTGTCATGGTAATTATAATAATGATAATATTAATAACAATACTATTGTACTAATAATAACAGTAATACACTGTAATTAAATGTAAACAAAAGTTGTATAAGTTATATTTTATTATTTCTAGTTGAATACCAATAACCATTTAGTCAGCTTAAACAAGTCAATCATTTCTCTTCACAATATTCTCCCTCTCCTATTCCCAGGAGAAGGCCTCTGAGAGAGCAGTGACGCCTGCTGATGACACTGATGCCGCTGCTGCTACTGCACCAAAGAAGAAGAAAGCCCTGGGCAGCTTCTTCAAGCCGGTCACTGAAGGCACAGCTTCAACATCCACTGCTCTGCAACCGGACCAGGACAAAGCCATAGCTTTGGAGCTACAGTCCTACCTCCAGGCAGGGACACTGGACACTGAGGCGGACCCACTGGAGTGGTGGAAGGTATCACAGCAGTTTTACCCACGGCTCTCAAACCTGGCAAGGAGATATCTTTGTATCCCGGCCACAAGCTCCTCGTCAGAGAGGGTTTTCAGTACAGGCGGTAATGTTGTCACCTGCCTGCGCTCATCCCTGAAACCAGACCAAGTGAACAGACTGGTGTTCTTGGCTAAAAACCTTTAAGAGGGTTAGGTGGCAGATTGCAGGGAGCCTGGATGAGGGAGTATGGGACTGGGTGGCAACTACTTTTTTTTTCTAAGATTTAAAAAGAAGTCTTGGCAGCTGATTGTTCTTGTCAGTGTGTCAGTCAGTTTATTCTTGTTCATTCTAATTTTGCCCAAAAGGGTGTGCCTCTACCTCAACATGTTAACTGTTATGTCATTGATATACTGATGATTACAACTGTGTTTTTTGCAGGACTAGGTAAGGAGGTGATTACACCATAGTTTGAGTTGGGTTTGTTTTATGGTAAAGAGAAGTAATACTGTTTCAGTGTTCTGTTAAGTCTGGGAGAGTGTTTATTTTGTATTTTTGCATATTATTTAATTCATTTTATTAATATATTTCTCTTATTTATTTGCATTTTTCTTGTTTTTCAGTTCAAACTTATCGTGTTAAAAGAAATACCAGTGTTAAAAGTTCAATAAATGCTTGTTCTCAAATCAATGAATAATCGTCTTTAATAACCGTGATTACAATATCAATCAAAATAATCGTGGTTATTATTTTTGCCATAATCGAGCAGCCCTAATGTATAGAGATGCAGGCCTATTAGAGGTAACCAGAAGCAGTTATAAGAAGATCGGTGATGCAGTTTTTTGTCAACTACGTCCCAAAACTATGGAACACATTACCCATAAATATTGGGGAAGCAAACACGCTAGACATTCAGCTTTTTTTTACCAAAGCATTTTACTAATTGGATCTCTTCTAGGAGGGGGAAGAGGGGAGGAGAAAGGACATGAGAGAATAGGATGGGGAAGAGGGGAGGAGAGAGGAGAGGGTAATGTATAGAGATGCAGGCCTATTAGAGGTAACCAGAAGCAGTTATAAGAAGATCGGTGATGCAGTTTTTTGTCAACTACGTCCCAAAACTATGGAACACATTACCCATAAATATTGGGGAAGCAAACACGCTAGACATTCAGCTTTTTTTTACCAAAGCATTTTACTAATTGGATCTCAGAAGGGTTTTATCACTTTTATTATTGTTTTATTGATTTTTTGGATTCCCGCAAAGACTGCGGCTTGTGTTTTGTTGAGTTACATTTTATTTATATTGGGAAACCACAAAGACTGTGGCTTGTGTGTTTTGGATTACCGCAAAGACTGCGTCCTGTGTTCAGAAGGGTTTCATAACTTTTATTACTTGTATTATTAATTTTATGTAAAGCACCTCGAGCTGCAATTCTTGTATGAAATGTGCTATATAAATAACGTCTTATTATTATTATTATTGAAAGATGGTGGAGAGAGGAAATGGGAGGAAAGGGAGAAGCAGGGAGATGGGCAAAAAGGAAAGAAGAGGATAAAACAGGAGAGGAGGCAATCAGACATGTTTATATCAGCCAGCATTTTTAAAGACCAATCAATTAGAAGTTAACCACCCAATTAAACACCTCAGTCGTTTGTGAGGCATGCAGCTTAATATTAATGAATCAACTAGTGTGTTCTGTGATAATGAGCTGATTAACATTAGGTACCAACACCACAGCAAATCAAGGTCAGGAGAGAATGAGGATGGGAGGGGAGGTGGAGGGATGTTAGGATGAAGGGAACGAAAGAGGAGGGGTAGAGATATTATTGTTCACCATGCTTGGTAGCTAAGATGTGTTTACTTTGCACTGTACCTAGTCAATACAGACCTTTTCTTGACTCAGACCTCTGAAATACTGTTAGAACTGTGCACTTATCATTGATCCTGTGTTGTCCTTTCCACTGTTTTTTTATACTGTATGTGGTTTTGGATAAAATCATCTGCTTAGTGAATGTAAAATGGGAGGAAAATGTGTTGGTACAGTGTAAAGTGGATGGTTGGGCAGTGAAAGCCAAGACAGTTTTTAACCCAGTAGGGCTTAGAAACTCTCTCTCTCCCCCCCCCCCATTGTTCTTTCTTAAACCCCCACACACACAGAAAGGAGGAAAGAAGTAGACAGAGAGAGAGAGACAGAGAAAGGCGGAAACAGGGGGTGACACAGATCGATAAACAGAAACAGAGAGACAGAGTAAATGAGAGGAACACTACTTGAGGTAAGACTCCTTAGCTGGAGGGAAAATGCATGGTCATCTGGGGTCTCATTTATAAAACTGTGCATAGGATTCTTACTAAAAGTGTAAGTACGCCCAAAAGCCTAAAATGGCGTACGCACACAAAAATTCAGATTTATAAAACTGTGCGTACGCACACCTGTACGCAATGTTCCCTTTATAAATCACAGATTACCCACAAGTGTGCGTACGTGAATCAGCATTGTACCCCGCCCTGAACACGCCCATTTTAAACCATAAATAGTCAATGCAAAGCACCTCATGAATGCTAATCTAGTATTTCATCATGACCCTTTTCTTTACGGGGAATCATGGCGCATGACAACTTCTCAAACACTGTTAGCCTATTGGTGGAGCCCAAAAACTACGAAAATGTGGTGGCCTGTAGATCACCAATTTAAAACAACTGTGCAGTGGCGTCAACTGTGCCAGTGATACAGTGAGTCGAGATACAATTTGAAAACAAGAGCGCTTTGTAATGAACAGTAGATTAAAGTCTGGACTGATAACGAGGACGTAGAGTGTAGCGATTCACGGGAGCTTAACGATTGTATTTCCAGTTTTTGACACATGATATCACACTGGATAATTGCAGTATTAAATAAATATATTTAGTTATACACTGTTCTGCAGTTATCTAAAGGTAGCATATGTGATGTTATCTTGTATTCCATGCAGTCGGGGAATCTCCCCCTCCTGCACCCCCGTAGTGGACAATCTGATGGTAAGGAAGCGCTGAATTTTGATTTAAAATTTGAGTTGGATTGTACAAGGTTTTTATGGAACAATTATCACTCAGTACAAGCGCAATTAACACTGATGGATGTAATCTTCATGATAATCATGAAATTGAATAAAAAAAAACGTATACGAGGAAAACCAAATATATAAATATTACGAGTAATGTTCTTCCCACATTCAATTTCTGCAGTCTGACTACAGTACGGTCATTCTGCGTCGCCAATTCCAACTGTTTCGAAAATGTGCATAGGCCTACGGGAGGGTCAGAGTTTGCGTGGAGGACCACACGTTCTCCCGTCAAGTTTGTTTGTTATAAATCACAACCTTTGCGTGGAAATTGGCGTACACACATTTTCAGTCCCGTTTTGTGCGTACGCAAGCTTTATAAATGAGACCCCTGGTCTGTATGTGCTTATTACAGCACACACACACACACACACATTTGCAGCAGTGGCCAGTGTGTTTTAGCCTGGTCCTAACCAGACTCTCGTACATTTCAATTGTACAGAGAGTCTGGCCTCGCTCCATTGACAAACGTTGACCTCCTTGTAGGCGGGTACTGTGTTGAAGTTTCAAACTATTGGATCTGCCAAGAGCCACTCTGATCTGGCATAACCAATCGCTACCTTTCGCTTTAGCCAATTCCTTCACCAATACTGTAACAGAGCAAGTTGCCGTAGCTGGAAAATCAAACTGTTCCCGAACCCGGTGGGAAGGAAGGCCACAACATCATGGCCACCAACAAAACTCCGCAAAACTTGTTCTTGCTCCGGCTTTAGCCGTTGGATATTCGGCAGCGTTGCCACAACGGACCGAATGGCTTCGCTCGCATCTTTCTCTGCCGCCATTACGGAACTACAACACAAACTAGCGCACGACATCAACGTCATCGTTCTCTGCCACTCCCTCTTATCGCTGATTGGCCGGTTAAAAATTAACCTGCAAAATCTGACTTACGAACTGAACGGCTAGACCGAGTACAGAAGCAAAATCCAAATTGAGCGGAAGTACGTAGGACGGCAGAGTCAGGCTAAGTGTGTGTGGGCAGACAGGCTTCTGTGTTTTCATGTGGATAGACCTCTGTGTTGTCATGGGAACATGCTATTGTATTGTAACCCACTCCAAGGTATGTACACGTCTGGACCTCTAGGTTCGTAGGAGCTGAGAGTATAGCAATAACCAGATGGACACCGACAATTGTAATTGAATGTAAACTTTAGTTTGAGCAATATTACAATACTGCACAATACAACCTGTGGGCCCAAATAAGTAATAAAATAAACTGTCCTTTCTTCCTTATGGAAAGTGTTGCTTTGCGACGTCGATCAATGTTCAAGTCAGTAAGTCGGGGGAAATAGTCAAAAGTCAATGAATGTATCCACAGTAGGCTCTTGTTGGTGTCGGTCAGTGGGACTGACACAATCCTACCACAGGATCCGTTGAATGGGTGGTCAAAGCTCAGAATTCAACTGGGAGGCTCGCCATTAATGGATCATCTCAGCATCAACCTCGTTGGACACCAAGGCTGGAAGCAAGTTTTTTCCACGTTCTCAAAAAAAGACCTGACCTGTATTTGCAAAACAGGTGTTCTAGTACAGAATCTCAGATGCAATTGCAATTAGGCTCAATAAAATCATTGAAGATTCAATAAAGGTGTTGTACAACATAAATGTATCTTCTCAAGTTGAAACATAACTAAACAAGGTTAACAAACAGTTACTTCCAAAATAAATGTCAAATGTTGCTGAATATATCATTTTAACCCATAGTGATTTCAATTAAATGTAATTATGTAAACACAATTTACCAATGCATTCACGTATTTATGAATAACACATTAACTTGTACAGTAATAATGCATAACCCATATTTTCTTATATGCATTGTCTCACTTTGTAACCCTTTTTAACATACGTTTTTAGATTAAATAAATTAAATACATTGTTTTAATTAACAATTCACAGTTTTGCTGTTTGTACCCATTTTAAATAACTTGAAACTAAAATTTTTCCTTCAATTGCTTATTACCTTGACCCAATCACGCTTAGCGAGTGTGACTAGTTTTTCTTTACAGTGTAATATATCCATATTGCACTTATTTTAATGACCGTGCTTATCACCATTAATTTCCTATTCAATATCAAATAATTTAGTAACATACATCCTTTCACAATGAACTTAAAATGTGAAAAATACCCAAATGATTAGCTAGCGTGACCACGGTATGGGCATCTCAATACATACAGTCAATGAGAACATGTGAGTGCTAGCTTACCAAGAAGGATTATCTCAGGAGTGATTAAAGAAAAATAAAAGTGCTTCATCGACGGTTCTTCCACCTCTAAACAGGAGCCATTATCATACAAAATCATCAACTCACACATTTGTAATTTTCAAGACATTAGATTCTGTTTTCATACTCTTTTCTCACTTTTTCAATTAACACGTGCAGGTGGAAGCGGTGCTCCATGCGTCAATGAGAAAGGTGAAGCTATCTGTGTCTCTGCATACTACTTCCTGTTATCCGTCAAAATAAACTTCAGTTTTTCAAAATAAAACCATTAATATAGAAAACGTAAATAAAGCAATATATAACATAACATAATTGTGGCATTGTGGATCTGAGCCACATTTTCAATCTCCTTAGTGCATTGAAGCTTCTTTCAGCTTATGCTGAGGACACGGACACAACAACCTAACAAGCAATTCCACCTGATCAAACAAACCTCTAACCTCAACAGGCATTGCTCTAAGAATATCTGCAACGTCTGTGCTGGACTTGTAGGTGTATTTTGATAGAAACATACACATTTCACATTCAAACTTTCCCTGTTCAATTCTGCGTACTGGTCTATAACCTCACCCATTTTCTGTGTTAGTTTATGTAGAGACTTGTTCAAACACTCAAGCTCCCCTATCACTCCTAATGTTCGTCCAAAGACAGTTGTCCCTTTCTGGAATCGTTCTAGGAGACCATTGGCCTCAGGCCCTGAATCATTAGAAGTGATATCATACTGAGTGAGAACTGAGTTAGCTGAGTTTCCTCTGACTGTCCACCTAGTTGGACATAGTGGCTTCAGGGTTGTGTGGTGTTCTCCTGATTTTGCTATTCCCTCAAATACAGCCTTGAATTTCCCTGATTGCTTGCTCAGAATCCCCAGCTCATGAATCCAATGCAAGGAGTCACGTGTTAAGGGAGAAGCTGTGCATGCAGACTGTGATTAGATTATAACAGGGGAGCACATGGGTGCTATCTCTTCAGGACAGCCTGTGCTCCTGTACTTGCCTGACATATCGGCAGCTCCATCATATGTCTGACCACGCAACCAGACATTGGAAGATTCAATCTCAAAAGGACATCAACAGCTACCTGAGCTATCTCCTTTCTAGTGGTCCATGATACTGCATACAGACCAATGAATAGCTCATATGGTACCAGGTCATGGTCCACATATCTCATACTGACTTTTGCTCTTTCCCCTCTACATCTTGAGTGCCATCAATTATTATGGAATACTGCACAACCGGCAAAGTTCTGATAGATGTTGCAATTACTCATACAATTGTATTGGCTATCAAGGTCAAAAACTCATTTTGAGCATTGGGCTGACATAATCATGACGACGGGATAACAAAGTGTCGAGAGTGGGATCATTGTTCGCAGTGGTGTAGTCTAGTCTTTTATAGTGAGTATACTGTGATTTTCCCCTCCCAACCTCATACTCGCCTGTCCCAGAGCGACACCCCATACACTAAGCACTGTGACGTTCCCATATGCAACCTGCGTTTGTATGTCAGCATGTGTGCTGATATCTACCTAACTTTCGGTCCCTCCACTCTAACCAAGGATGCCTGTTTTTAAACTCCCTAGCCTGACTTTCAGTCCACAATGCTGGCCAGGAGTTCTCACCATCTCTCCTATCATCTGAAATAAGGAAATATAAACGTTGTATTCTGTTACCTGCTGTACTCAGGCACCCGCACAGACACACAATATCAAATGTAAGTTACTGACACTTACAAGCAGGGATAGACTGGGAGTAAAAAATAAGCCCTGAACTTTGATCCATACCGGCCCACCAGAACCGGTCCAACACAGCAAGCGCCCTGCTAATGCATGTCAATTCTGTGCCTGATGTGATGCTAGTTAGGGACTTCCAAGCTTAATGCTCGCGCGTGTTTACGTTTTTCAGCCTGGTTTTCCATCTTAATATTGTCTCTATAGTTAGCTTTTGATGAAATGAAAGACCGCGCAAAGAATGACAGCCAAACAACGTATTTTTTTAAGGCAGCCGGAGCCAAACAACTTTGCTCAGTAACTTTAAGTGACATCACGTCAGATCCAGAGAACGGCAACAAAAGCCCCAAATATCAAATTTTCACAGATTCACAATACAGACGAGGAGAATTTATGGATAAAAATTAGAACGTTCTGTCACAAAACTATGTTGTTACGTATCATCGCGCCAAGTGGGTATACGGAAATCCTTGGCTTTTCCTAGTGGGTATACGACGCATACCTGCGTATCACGTAGACTACACCACTGATTGTTTGACGGGAATTGGAAAAGCTGGTATAAATTCTAATCATTTACCTCATGGCCTCGAAAGGTTAAACCCTGTCTAGCAAGGTACTGTATTGAACCTGCTATCTTCTCAAGACAATGCCTAGCCTCTTGGTGTTTTATTGCCCAGGCACTTGACAGCTGTACGTCTATGGATCTTGCCTTGAGCATTAACTGTGACAGCATGATAGTGGGACTTACTTTGCTGATGTCGATCCAAGCTAGCTAGAGCATTCTTCCAGTTATTGAATCCCTTTGAGGAAAAAGCAGGGTCTGCTTTATTTTCCAAAGTGCTCTTTTTGACAGTGTGTGCTTTGACACACTGGAAACATAGAACTCCTCTCAATGATGAGTTATATCCATGGATATTGTTTGCACCAACTGTCTTGAAACACACACATTTGACAAGTTTCTGCACTACATTATACTTTGGGTCTGGTTGGTTTGGCTTGTCTTCAATGTCCATAACATGGACGTCTTCGCTGCTACACTCATATTCACGTGAACTGTCAATGTGTAAATGCTTCCTAGCATATGGACCTCCTTGAAAACAAATACAACTAGAGAGGGTACAATTTCTGGGGACATTGTAGGGTGTGCTTGCTTATGTCGGTTGCAGATGGGTCCGTTTATTATTAAACAAGCTGAACCCCCTTTGAAACAAGCTATTCTAACAGTGTTGTCACCGGTAGTATTTCTCAGATGGAATCAAGATTCAAACAGTACCATCTGCTTACTGAAAATATGCCCCAAACATGTAAATAAGCTTGGTATTTATTTAGGGGAAAATGGCTTATTCAAAAGAAGTATGCTGGAAGCGATCATTGTCAGTAACAAAGCCAAAAGCGACCATTTGGTCTCAGTCTAGAGCGCTGCGTGGAGAAGCTGAATTGTGCTACGAGCAAGCTTACCTAGCTGCTGTTGCAAGTCAAACTTCAGAGGGGATAGTTTGAATGTGCCGGAAATGAAAAACATTTCTTTTGACAAAGTTTCGGCTGTGGCATTGAAGACAGCGACGCACCACGAAATTTTGAGTTTAAATTAGTGGTGGGCATAGATTTTAAAAAAAATCCAGATTCATCTCACTGTAATCTTGACGTTAATCTAGATTAAAATGGGTCATTTGAATTCTGCCGAAGGCATTCAGAATGTGTGCTACCCAAATAATTACTAAAAGTAAGTTTTTGACAACTGGTTTCTCAAGCCAGGTGGCACATTTGACCAAGGGCTCATCTCCTGTTTTCAAAGTGCATCACAAACTGCTTGAGAAAGCTGTTCTACTATGATAATTGGTGATGAAAATAAATTACGTTCCATAATATGTACTTGTGTTTATTAACTGTTTATTAGATTAGTTAGCTTGGCTTAAAGAGCTGTGCTGACGGGCTTGCCTCAGTTGCACTTAAACATAGTAGTTTGACGACGACTCTTCCCCTGCGCTACATCAGTGCTTGGCCCGGCATCTTCCACATTAGCTAAGGGATGCTTTGCGTTTAGGTGGTATTTGAGACTGGAAGAACTCCTACAGTAAACTAATTCCGCATAGCACCAGGTGCAAACAACCTTAGTCTTGTCGAGGTTTCCATTGGGAAGATTCTTAAAGGGGCGATTGATTGCAGAACAAAATTTACCATGTCACAGTTGAATAACGACAGTTCAGTGGGTAAAATTGACATACAATGAACCTCAAAGTCCAATTGACACCTCTTTCCTATGTAAATCTCACAATTAAAAAATCTAGCTGTGAAACAGTAGTTCTTGAAAAATTCCCAGGTGTGATGTCCCAACGAGGCTCCACCTTTTTTGGCTCTGGTCTGTACCTTTGTCATGCACCAAAATTTGCAGCGCGCTTTTTTCTAGCATATTGAAAATGGACTACTAACCCTGGAGGGATGTAAATAGACGCAATCAGCTGGATTAGTGATGAATATTCAGCTTTGAAGTCTACCGGCTACAAATTGCTGTGTAACGTTAATGCAGTTAGTTTTATAACTTATATAGCTAGCTAGCGTTAGCTAGTCTGTAACATTCGTCAACGGTTATCTACTTACGTTGGCTAACGTACATTATACCCGTGTAATGTTCATCACGAAAATGCCATTACATATTTATTACAATTCAATTATTCCAAGAGACTGAATGATGCTCAGTTGAAGCCATAGTGGTTGTCAGGAATTATGGGGTTCTTCTCTCTGCATCTTAGGAATCTTAAAATGCTTTCCCTTTATCTTTTCCCGATGGTTCAGGCATCCCGGCGCGCAGCAGCTATCTACCATGTTGAATCAACGTTCATTGAAATAGGCAGCAAATTAAACTATGTATAATATGTATATAAGTATATATGTATGTACACTGGCGCTCCACTTGGCTCTACACTTTACTGCCAAAATGGCGATGACCGGTGCATACTGGGATTGCATGACATCAACTCCCGGAGCTCTATAGCCTACTTTGTCAGTGTTATTAGTCAAAATGGCAAAGAAATCTGTGGTATGGCAGCATTTCATTAAAGTACATTTACAAAGTACCGGGTGACTCGAAAGACGTTGAATGCAAACTCTGCCAACAACGGTTTATTTTTCCTAGTTTGACGTTGAATATGATGTAGCCTACCACCTGAAAAACGTAAGTTGGTCTAGCCCTACTTCGCTCATGCTAACGCGCTCAAATGACATTGGGCCTCATTCTCGAACATGTTCTTAAGTTTCTTCTGAAATGTTTCTTACGGGCTTCGGAAAAACAACATAAGAAAAATACATCTGCCAAATTCATGAACGCTTGAAAATGTGTTCCTACGCAGCAGAGGTTTGCTGAGCTTGGCTCCCCAGGAAGAGTTTTCTCAAGTTGAAAGCGCGTACTCGTGCTCCTGAATTTGCATACATACACGCCCCGGAACGCAAGTTATGTCCAAGCGAAAAGCAACCGGTGCATTGGTGCAACATCATACCAGTAAGATGAGCAGTGGAATTGTTCTCCACTGGATCTAACAGTGTGCACACTAAGCAAGGTTAATTATTATAATTATTTAAATCCGAGGATGTCTGTTATGATAAGCCGTTTTATCATTTAACCAATGAATTCTTGACATCCAAAATTCGAATTCTTGATATCCAAAATGCAATTCTAAGCTTTTTTATTAAGTATGACAAGCCGTTTTATCATTTAACCAATGAATTTTGGATATCAAGAATTCATTGGTTAAATCAGGGTTTCCCAAAGTGTGGTGAGCGAGAGTAAAAATGTAATGGTGGTATACTGGTGTAATAATTGAAGTGGGATTTTTCACAATACAAAAACATGAATTATAAAAATTCCCGTTGTAAGACCAAATTAAAAACTTACAATTTAATAAATAAATGCACTTCACCTTCTGCCGCCAAACTGTCTTTTACGTACACTCTAGTGTTATGTCTCCATGACAACTAGCCAAGCTTGTGCACCTAACGTAAGCTAACAGCTAATTTCATTCATTCAGTAACAGTAACATTAATGCAATTATGCTAAACTGTCTTAAATCTGGGAAACTGTCAGAAAGGACATCTGAACCTATCAGTAATAAAAGAGGAGACGGACAGAGAGAGAATGAAGAATCGGAGGCGAGAGGAACGGAGAGATGTGTTGTGGAGAGACCGGGAGAAGATATCGAGCGGAAGTCAGAAAACTGAGACGGAGCAGACCGAAAAGGAGGAGGGGATAGCAAAGCCAAAGACAAATCGGGAGCACATAAGACCAATCGCGGAGTCAAGGTGAAAAGAGGAAACGAGAATGAGCATCAGACTGGAAAAAAAAAAGAGGAAATACTATGAAAATTATCTGGGTCTGGGCTTCACTTGGATTGGCAATGCAGATTGCCCAAAGCCACAGTGCGTTGTGTGCAGTGAGGTTCTGGCTAACAGCTGTCTGAAGCCCTCTATTTACGTCGCCACCTGAACACCAAGCATGCCAGTGAAGGTCAAAAGCCCCTTAAATTTTTTTAATCAAGATTGGAGGAGTTACAAAACAGTTTAACACTGCAACATTTAACCGCTGATAAAATATTTGAAACAAACTCCACGCGCCTGCAAACTGTTCTATTATTGGTCAGATTTTAATGCGCTGTTTAGGCGCTGTTGCTTTTTTTTTACGTGGGTGTGTGTGTGTGTGTGGGGGGGGGGGGGGGGGGGGGTACGTGAACCCGGTCGGGATGTGGAAGGGGGTGCGTGGCCTAAAACGTTTGGGAACCGCTGGGTTAAATGATAAAACGGCTTGCCATAGTCTGGAGTCGATGTGAACAAAATCACTAACGATGTCTCACAAATTCATTAACACTTTAACACTACATTTACATTTTACATTTACGCATTTAGCAGACGCTTTTATCCAAAGCGACTTCCAAGAGAGAGCTTTACAAAAGAGCATAGGTCACTGATCATAACAACGAGGTAGTCCCAAACATTGCAAGCAGCCAAAACATGAAGCATACATTGTGAAAAAACTAAACAAGTGCCAAAAGGGAAGACCCATAAGAGCATGCAGTTATACAAGTTACAAATTATAACAACATGAACCACAAAAAAGTGCAGGACTGTACCTGAAGAAGAACAATCAACAGTAAAATATTTCACAGCGAGTACAAGACTTAGCAACAAGTCACTCAATAAGAGTCATTGTGATCCTGGACGAAACTAACAACAGGTCCAGCCAAGCATTCCTAAGTGCCGTTGTACTCCCGGAACAAGTGCGTCTGGAGCCTTCTCTTGAAGGTGAGGAGACAGTCAGTGTCCCTGATGGAGGTGGGAAGCTGGTTCCACCATTGGGGGGCCAGGCAAGAGAAGAGCTTGTGTTGGGACCGGGCAGTCTTGAGCGGTGTGCCCACCAGGCGGTTGTCTGAGGAAGACCGTAGGTGACGGGTCGGGGTGTAAGGTTGTAGGAGAGACTTGATGTAGTCGGGTGCAGTCCCGTTCACTGCTCGGAAGGTCAGTACCCATGTCTTGAATCTAATACGGGCGTTGATGGGTAGCCAGTGGAGAGAGATGAGGAGCGGGGTAACATGGGAGCGTCTGGGTAGATTGTAGACCAGGCGGGCTGCTGCGTTCTGAATCCTCTGAAGAGGGCGGGTTGCACATGCTGGGAGACCAGTGAGCAGCGAGTTGCAGAAGTCCAACTTGGAGAGGACCAGTGCTTGGACTAGCAGCTGAGTGGAGTTTTCTTAAATTAGATTCTCCTTGTGTTTTTTTAAGGAATCGCATTTGAGACGACTATGGATGATTTACAACTGCTATTTCGAGTTCGGAAAGTCTTCGGAAAACTTTCATGAATGCCAAATGTTTTCCTAAATCCAGTTCAGAAGAAATTTGTTCTTAAATTCCTCTTAATTGCGTTTGAGAATGAGGCCCAATGTTTTTTTCCACAGACTCAACTTTTCTGGTCAGGAATATTTCAAGTTTTAAGTTTCAAAGACGCTGTTTCATATTTGGCCTTGACTCTGCAACGGTTTACCTTACGGAGACGAAACTTTGGAAATGTCATCACAAACATGTAATCTAATCATCTTCCTACTACAATAACCTTGATATGTCGAATTATGACTGAATTACAGCTGTTTATACTTGGGTCAAATCTGACAACGCTCGCCACGGAAAAAACGGCTTACTTAAAAATAGAGTGTCTGAACACAGCATTTTCCAGCAGTGAAAATAGTTCACTGGGATAAGACGGGCTCCTTTGAAACGCAAGGTCGTCGGATAGAATCCAGCCACAGTCATAAAGCATGTCGTGACACTGAATTATCTGTTTAGCGAAGCCAGGTAGGCTATGCCACAGTAGCTGTCTAGCAGTATAATCATAATGGTAACGTTTCGTTCTCAGGGGATTTATGCTCAAGAACCGTCAGATTTATTGTGCTTTCTAGATATAAAGCTGCTACATGTAGCCAGGCATAAATTGATTTGACACCAAATCACAAGATCAGACTCTTCTGATTCTTTGCAGCACGCAAAGCCATAAAATATAACGCTTTCCCACGTCGGCCATTTCGAATGTTATCTTGGAATGAAATATTTACCGAACGCATCGGCTTATCGTTACAAAACTGTATATTTCGGCGGCTGACGTGCAAAAGCGCTGCAAATTAAGAAAACACATACAAATACATAAGCGCGCTGCTAAAAGAAAAGCACGCAAACCAAAAACGCTGCATCCAGTTTTCACAACGGATGTTTTCCAGGCCTCTAGGGGGAGTGCTACGTGGAACAGCTTGATTTTAGGCCCAGAGGAGCGAGAGAAAGCGCATATGAGAAGTTTGGACCAACATCGAAGAGGCGACAGAAAAAGAAAGGTTTGTATTCATTATTACATGTGGTCCTCCTCTTTTACAGTTTTTTAAAAGAGCAACAGCTTTACGTACCTACTGTGTTGGAGATTGACTTCTACTAGAGTTTGCTATTGACAGCATTGCTAACTAGGGGTGCACCGATCCGATACTAAGATTGGATATCGGCCCCGATATTGACAAAATGGCTGGATCAGGGATCGGAAAATTTAGCCGATCCATCTTTTTTTTCACAGCACTTCTGTCATTTTACAGCAGCATGAGTTAACCCAACCTTTATATGCGTGAGCTCTAAATATTTCTGAAGGTGCCCACAGCAAGCATAATACTCGAAGCAATGCTACTAGCATGCTTGTGTTACCTGTTAGCCTTCTCATTAGTACATATTGAAGCCATACAGCGTTTGTCGCATAGTTTTTGTCTATCGAAAATATTCAGTTGGAATTTTCGAAATGCTGTGAGACCCGCTTTAGAACGATCACATATGTGCGACGCTAATCGTTTTACACTGTAGATTATACAGTATAGTGGAGTCATTGAGCTGCAGGAATTGGGCGTGCTCCTAGCATTGTGCTTTTGGATGTGCTTGATTAAATTGGTACTATTGTACTTTGCAATACTACTGCCACCCCTCAAAACATTTATTTTGCAGACATTGCAAACAGCCGACAAACTACTTGGTGTTGCAAGCGTGAAATATCTCCACACAGCCAACTTGGCTCGCTCCAATTTGCTTTGAAGTTTCTGTCCACTAGTTAGACACGAGCTGTACACCGCACGGTGCAATGCTTTAAGCTAAAAACTTCCATGTTTCACACACCATCGACAACAAATAAATACAAATTCAAATATTTAAACATGTTTACAATGTTTGGTAGCTGTTTGATTACTAGTGTATGTTTGACCAATACACTATTTTGTTTCTACTGTTACATTTTATTTATTTTAATAGGCCCTACGTTTGATTACATTCTATTTTCGCATTTTTAATGCACAATTGTTTTTTAAATAACAAATAACTAAGAATGCAGTAGATTATATCTGTTATTTTGTCTTATTAGGAAAGTCTGGTGTCTTTTAGTCTTTTCCACATGGTGGAAGGAAGGTATAAGATGGGAGGTTTACAGCTTATTATTAATTCAAAAACGGTATCGGATCAGTATCGGGTGTCGACAGATACACAAAGCCCAGGCATCGGTATCGAGACTGAAAAAGTCGGATTGGTGCATCCCTATTGCTAACGTTAGTCCGCAGCAGCCCCAAACATAGTGGCCCCAAACGTTATGTGCGGGTGCAGAATTCCGCCAAAAACCAGTGGATTTTCAAATAGAACACATTGGTCTCTGAGGTAGAAACCTTAGCCAAAGATGCTAAGAATTGAAAAGGAAACAATTCACGACCAAAATTACAGCAGGAAACAGGGCCTGGTAATATTCAGGCGATCTTTATGAGGATGGATCATTACTTTTATGCAAAGTCAGTCGTATTCAATCAACGTCAAACTGTTGTGGAACATCTTTGCTCGCTTCGACATAAGAACAGAAAGGCTTGCCGAATACCGCAGATTTTTTAATATCCTCTCTCTCTGACATAACTTCGCAGACATTGCAAACTCTTGTTTTTTTGTTGTGTCCTTCCCCACAGATGTACTGTCCATATTGTGGATCTGCCTTGACATCTTCCCCTGTGTTTTGTTGTATGAGTGGTAAAAACATCAGATTTCTAAAAGAAGAGGCAAACAAAGTCCTTGAGAAGATGCTTAGTACTGGTAAATAGATTTGTAGTCTAGTTATATTACAGAAAAATCAGTAGTTAGAAGACTTGGTTCGACAGTTCAGTGTTCTTTTATTGAAGCACTATCAATAACTAGCATATTCATTTGTTCAAAAATGCTATGTAGGAAAGAATAATGATGACACTCCTTGTGAACATGTTTTGTAGCAGGAAGCTCAGGTGTAGGGTCCTTAATGACATTTAGGGCAATAAAAGAGAGCGAGAGAAAGACATTCTTTCCCAGGAACAGACACCCCTTTCACAGTGGAGAAATACAAGGAGGCAATTAGAAAGCCCTACCAAATAATCAAAATGAACATTTGTACTGTTGAAAACTTTGCAAACAGCTGTAAGTGCTTCTGAAATATTTTCCACCTTATTTAATTAAAGCTTCACTTTATATTATATTTTATTTTTAAATATAACTGTTTTTCATCTACCTCTGATGTTCTGTATGAAAAATTCCAACCCTGATTTGTCACACTTGTCATTGAATTTCGTCATCAAATGGTCTGGTATGATTAGTTAAGCTCATATTTCCAATGCAATAATTGTTTTTCATAGGTTGCAGTGGACAGACTTCAAGTGAAGATGACAGTGTGGTACATGTCTGGGTTTAGGATTAAACTCCGACGTTTGGGTTAGTCCACTTTCTGACACTGTGGTCAGTTAGCATCTGGAGACAGTCCACTGGAGATGGTCCACTTTCTGACACTGTGGTCAGTTTGCATCTAATTAAGTCAAGTTCATTGACAATATTTTCATTGGATCCAATCTTCACTTGTGTGTTAGTCCAGTTGTTTACATTTATGCATTTAGCAGTTGTTAATTTTGAAACCTAGTTGTACAGCATTTTGGTCAACTGAGATTGTTTTAAATATGCTATATAAATACATATGATGTTGACAATGTATGGGTAAAGACTTGGGTAAGACTTATGACCAGTTTGAAAATGACATGGATTTTGGAATACAAAACTCGCCTGGTTTTTTACTTCTCTAATGACTTCTCTAATTTATGTGTCTTGTTCTGTGAAAGTTGGACTCAAATTTCATATCAGCCATGTTCTTTAGTGTGATATGATTTTCCACACGGGACTCCCAAGTCAAAGGCTGCCTCAGACCACTCCATCTCTGTAGATCCTCAAAATGTGCCTGAAGTTGGGTGTCTCCACATTGACTGTAGCTCGACTCAACCACAAACTGCCCCAATTCCTCCTGTGCGACTGGAAACCCACAGTCAGTTCCACCTAACCTGGAAGTAAAATATGCATATCTGTTCAGTTTTGCATTTGTTTTCAGTTAACCAGCAGGCTGTAATTCTGGGCATGCGGGCAGCAAATGTATGTTTTGGTTCATGTTTAAGCAGGAAGTTATGCTGAAGTTATCAAGATCCTGTATGATGTACTTGTGGGAAGTGTTAGGAGTATCAACATGCTCTAAAGATTGTACTTTAAATGTTGTTTTGCACATTTCTGCCGCCCCCCAAGCTCCTTCTGACGTCAGCCAAAATGGTTACATGTTGAAGCTATTCAAAAGTATGTTAGTGCTTTCAGTAATATGCTTTTCTTTTTTTTTACCAATCTTTTTAAAAGATTTCCCAGTGATTGTCAGGTTGATAATGGGCACCGTAGGTTAGAGCTCCGCATCCAAGTTTACCGATAAAACTGAAATCAACCTTGAATCTCTTGCCACTCGCTTGTTCTTCAAGTTATTGTATGTCGGTCTTTTGTGGAGGGCTTTTGACGAATAGTTAAGTGTAGCATTGATGTTTAATGTTAGACCATGGAATTTCATACTTCTGTTTCAGTCGTAATCTTTATTTGTTTTCATAGAAGATACACGTGTTAAAGACATTAACAGTAGTCTTTTAGCTTCATTAGCCATCGATTGCTATTTGCGTGTGTGTTTGTACCTACAAAGAAAAACCTTTCTGATCCCCAAACCATCTACTACTGCCCCTGCGACAAGGGATATTAAACTAATACTCCAGAGCAGGCAGAGCTTGCTGATCCTAGTGGAACTTCCTAGCACTTCCCCGTCTACCTACCAACGTTACCGCTGCTGTGGGTGAAGGCGAGCATGGTTTGAATCCAATGCAGCCTGTTCTGCAAACGTACCCCATGCGCATTTTCAGCCAAGGTCTAAGGACATACCTCTCAAACTTGATTAGAATACTCAGTCAAGCTACATGCATGTTTTCTACTTCCTCTATCGACAATTTGGAGCCTGAAATGATAGATTACCTTCAGAGCCAAGGTTTTTACCAATTGGAAAACGGCGGCGGTTTATTTTACATAGAGCTCAAAAAACTATTTTGCGCTCAAATGAATGCCCAAAAATTTCACTCGCGCTGCGCACACTTTCACTGTGAAGGATCCTATCCAGCATCAGATCAAACCCAGGATATGTCATGGGTTTGGGTTAAGCCCCAAATATGTATAACGTCTGGCTCCGTGCCCGTGCCTCAACTATTGTCCTCCCAGGCAACTCTTTGCAAAACAGAAAGTCCTCCAACATTTTCCCTTCCCATGGATAGCGAACCAAAACGATTAACTGAGCCGCACCAGCAATGTCTGTAGATTCATCCAACTGAATAGAACATTTCTCACAGGTATGCAATCTATCCAGTAGCTGTGACTGTATGTCACCCAAGAGTTCTTCAATTCTCCTCACGGTGTGATTTGAGAGAGGTACTGCTTTCAGTTTATTAGCTGCTTCTGTCCCTAGCATAACATCACAGATCTCAACCGCCTCTGGAATTATGAGTTCTTGTCCTATCGTATGTGGCTTTTTACTTTAGCAATCCGTTGAGCTACCAGACATGGTGGTTTCTCGGAAGTTGTGGCCAGGGTCACCATCTATGTTTTCTGGTGGTTGTATTCCTCGCCCTTTTTTTTCTTTTCTGATATTCCCTGTGCTTTGTAATTAAATGTTGCTTTAGCTTAGCCTGGCTGCCAGCCCAATTTAGCCCTGCCCACAAAAAAAATTGGTCAGGAAGTTGGGGAAACTCGTTTGGGGAAAGACTATGGCTGTTTTTCAATCCAAAGAACGCTGAGAACGCAAGTACATTCTTTTGAAGAACGTTCTGGCAAGCGTCCTTGCGAGAATGGTCTTACAAAGACGCAAGGACGGAGAATGAATTGAGATGGTTAGGGTTTTCCTGGACTCGCAGCATTATGATTACACTGACTAAATACAACAACTAGATAACAAAGCTAAAAAATGGTCCGTCTACCTGTAAGTTTACGTTTTCTGTAGCCCTTGCTAACTTACAGTACCTGTTAACTAGTGTCTGCACTGCACTGAGATGCTACCAGCTGGGTTATCGACAAGTCGGAGCAAATTTACAAATTAGCCGTTTCATCAATAAAATAAGAACATTTTTAGCGACTGAACTGCCTATTTCTCGTCACATTTTAATTCAGATGCTGATTTACACGTACCGTTTAGCTGAAATATGAAAAGTAAAAAATTACAGTTGTGAGGTTTGTCCACCTCGCTTGACATCTTGCAATGACTTCTGGGATATCAGAAGCGTTCTTGCTGGTCAACTCACCATCCGATGCGTCCTCGATAAAAGGGGCGGATCAGGAACATTTCCGGGTATTTTTGGCGTTTCTAGGTGACTTGTGTTCTTTGGATTGGAACCGTACTTGGGGAATAAAAGATGACGTCAAACGAGTTCGCAAGAACACAAGAACGGACAAAAACGTGGATTGAATAACAGCCTTTGTCCAAACAGGAGCTGTTCGGACCAATCAAACTGTCAGGGCGGGCTTTATACGATGATGGACATATGATTAACAGTAACGTAATCAACCACGTCACCAAAGAGCACTTGAGTTGAATTTGTTTTCAACAAACAACATATAACCTTGCTCTGATTGGATGTAGGTCTATCCAATTGAGCAAAGAGGCCTTTGTTTTACGAGTTCGGTTGAAACACGCCCCATACTCACAGCCAATATTCTGACTAGAATTATGAGCATGACAACGTCAGGCTATCGTTAGCTAGCACCTTCAGACAAATTACGCATTTTGGTCTCCCGTCTCTGTTCTCAATAAAACCAATTGAATATAGCTGTCATCATATTTTCTCAATTTGTCTAGTTTGGGCCACCATCACTTAACAAGGTTGACTGCCTCAAATATTTCTCCATGATCGCTTCAGAAACCAGTAACTGTTATAAGCCAAGTTACGCAGCAACAACAACGGTTCGTTGCAGCTTGAGTGAAATGATTAGAATGACAGATTGATGTGTCACAGTCATATACAAGGTTCTGTTGTTCCAAAGCTAACGTGGTTGTGAGTAATGGATGCAGTAGGCTACTTGTATTATTGGCACCAATTGTCCCTATCTATAGATATGCACTTTTATAGCCAATTTTTTCGCGGACCCCCAGGGGTCCGGGGACCTCACTATGATAACCCCTGCTTTAGCCCTTCTGCTATAGCTTTGACCGTGTGGTCGTCCTGTTTGAAGGCATTTATTTTGAAGTTTCCACTCTGTCAATTTATTGGATTGTGAGGCTAATATAAGGCTTTGACGTGCGACTTGACCACAGATCGGTAGTAGTAGCAAAATAAGTCAGATCTCTCTTCAGCTCTTCCTCAACTTTTTCCCTACACTCGGCATACAGTTTAGGCAGCGCAGTGTGGGAGAAATGTTTGCAGCCAGAGAGTACGAACCTGGGGTCAAGTAACTTGATAAGCTTTTTAAAACCTTGCTTTTCAACTGTGTAAATTGGCTGCACGTCCTTAGCAATGCAATACATAATAGCATTTGTGTTGTCTTTGTGTTTTTTCGATGTTTGTTTTGACATAGATGACTGCTTCGGGCGGACACAGACACAGATTTGCTTTTATCAGTATCGTGGCGCAAACTCAAGCGTTCTGTGTGTTCCAAGGCGTGATTGTACTTCATGTGGTAGAAAAAGTTGGTCATGTTACCAGCCTTGGTAGCCACCTCTTTACAACACAATTTGAATTGCACATTGCACTTCTCTTTGTCGTTTTTTAGAAAGCCAAACCACTTACAACTTACTGAGGAAGACAAACCTTTTTTATCAACTATGTCTTCATCGACAAGACTCATTTTCCATGGTTCATGCTACTCCACACGAGGTAAACAGGGATCCAGTGATGTGACCAACCATTTGATACCCCCAATAATCTTGATTGGCCATCCAGGTAGGCCCCGATACAGCATAGCCACCGAACAGATTGATCACTGTGTATCCATTGGTATGACATGGCAGAGAATTGCATTGTGCTTTGGAATCAGTCGAAGAACTCTATACAGACACAGACCAACTCTGGGAGTTGAGCCAGCAAGATATGCAATATTGTCAAATCAAGTCCTGGACACCTGGGGCCGGTTTTTCAAAAGTTTTAATCTGGATCAAACTGATCCAGATTTGGAAATCTCTTTTTCTGCTATCCAGGATCATGTAATCCATTTGATTTTATGATGGTTTTTCAAAGCAATGTGGGATTGGATTACCCTGATCTGGATTCTAACTTCAGGATTACCAAATCTGGATTACCTGTGGACTATCACAATTTAGCTATGTAAAGAACAACAGGTAGAATAGTGTGGGGTCACTCCAATATGCTTTATTTGAAAAGAAAATAGGACTGAACAGAACAGCAAACAAACAATATAAACATCCCCCCTCCATTGTCCATTTCTTGGAAACAGGCAGTCCACTCATCTGAGACCTACAACAAATAAATAAATACTTTACTCACAAATACATTATGGATGTTTTGAACAGGTTTCAAACATAAAAAAGGCTTATGTCCTATACTTAACAAAATAAATGTACTTCTTAGTTCTTGTTATGAGTAGTTCTTCTTATGAGTTCTCCTTCTTCTTCTTCATCGTCTGCTGTGGAAAGACCAGCTTGTCCAAGCTTGGCCTTTAGGAGGCGGATCTCAAGTCTGGCCTTGGTTTGCTGCAGTCGGGCAAGAACAAGCTGTTCCTCTGCTAGATGGATCTGTACTTCTGCCCTTTCAGTCTCTTTTTGCAGAAGTACCGTAAAGGCGTCATCTTTCTTTGGGTGCTTTGAGCCTCTCTCTGGGGGTCCTGTGGGAACTAGGCCTTCAGGCTCCACCTGTGATTGAGCTTCTCCCTCGATTACAGGGCTAAGATTCAGAATAAATGTTTCTGAAGAAGGCTCACTTTCTGCTGTCATCACAGGCTCACCATCCCGTGCAACATGTTGGATCCCATGCAGAGCTTCCGACTTTTCACCTCCAATAATATTAAGGACTATGTCTGTGTATTCACCCCTCTTATATGGTTTGTTGCCTGTTTGGCTGTTCTTGGCTTCAGCGTGGTCTTTTGTTGCCCTGGCCTTAAAATTCTTCCACCGAAATCTTAGTTGCTCTGTTGTCCTCTTCTGGCCAAACCCCATGGCATTCACATGTTGTGTGATTCCAGCCCAAATTTCCTTCTTCGTTTTACTGCTCACTACACCACCCTTGGCAGAACTAAAAGATCCTACCAACGACATATAACGGCACCTAACACCCTCGTGTAGGGCGTGGGTTTCAGCAGCAGAGAAATTCGGGCTTTTTGAGTCCATGGCTCCACCGCTTTGATGTAGCAAGCATCATTTTATAGGCCTTGGGTATGATTCCATTAATTGAACACAAGCCAAAGCAATTATGCTAACGGGTGTGTTTGGGAAGACCACTTTACACAGCCATATGTATATCCAGCCTTTCTCAGAGGACTCAGGGAGAAGGTCACAGAGAGGCAATGACATGGCAGGTGTTGTCCATCGCCACCACAGGAGAATATACCGTCAAAGGGTGTATGTTGAGCGTAAAGATCCACTGCAGGAATATACCAATGAGGAGCTGTATGCTCGGTTTCGCTTCGGAAGACCTGAAATTCAGTATATTGTGGACCTTCTCAGGCCCAACCTCCAACGCAGAACCCAAAGGAGTCATGGTCTGTCTGTGGAGGAACAGGTCCTCATTGCTCTTCGTTTCTATGCTTGTGGGACTTTCTACCAAGTTGTGGGTGACTACATGGGTGTGGAAAAATCAACTGTTTGTTATGTTTTGAAGAGTGTGTCAACTGCATTGGCCAGCCTGATTAATGAATTTGTTTCATTTCCGAAGGATGACCAGATCATCCAGGCCAAGCAGAATTTTTTTCTGTTGGGGAATATGCCCAATACTATTGGAGCAATCGACTGCACCCATGTGCACATACAAGCACCTCATGAGAATGAGTGGGAGTTTGTAAACCGAAAGGGGAGACACAGCATCAATGTTCAACTTGTGGGCAACGCTGAGCTCCTCATCACAAACTGTGTTGTGAAGTGGCCTGGGTCTGTCCATGATGCGCACATCCTGAGGGAGAGTGCTCTATACAGAGAGCTCCAAACCAACCGACCAAATGGCATCATATTAGGAGACAGTGCCTACCCTCTTCTACCATGGCTGATGACCCCTTTTCTGGCTGCAAACACGCCTAAGCAGGCACGCTTCATCACTGCTCATTGTAAAACAAGATGCACCATTGAGCGCTTAATTGGGAGTTCTGAAGAGGCACTTTGCATGCCTTAACTACTTGAGTGGAACCACAGAAGGCATGCAACATAATACTTGCTTGCATTGTCCTACACAACATCGCGACCAGGTGCAAAGTCCCTCTCTGTGATGACGTCCCTGATGCACCTGAGCCCATTGGAGACACTGTCCAACCTCTGGCATTCTGTCAGAATGAGGGCCCAACTGGACAAGCAATAAGAGATGCAATTGTTAGACACTATTTTTGACAAGTCTATGACTGATGATTGAGTCAGTGTGGTTAATGTTTAATTAACAAAGACAGAATTTATTATTTGAGTTCAATATTGACAGCTGTTTGGGGGATTATTTTATGGGGCCGAAATATTTATAATTTGCTGTACTGAAAGGATGCTAGCCTACATAGCCTACCTACTTTATGTACCTTCTGTTAAACAATTCAAGTGAAAGTGATAAATAAATATAAATACTGTAAAATGCATGAAAAATGTTGTATTATTTAACCAACCAATTTTTGTTACCTAGTTTTATTACTGATATGCACCATGAATCCACCCACCTGCTGGGATCAATTTAATCCTGATTTTTGGGATCAAAATGATCCCAATCCTACCAAAAGGTTTTGAAAAACCCAAATTCAAGGTTTGATCCGGATCAACAACAAGATTCGATTACGTGATCCAATCCAATTTCTGAATCCTTTTTTTTTCTTTGAAATACCCATTTTCAAGATTTGATCCAATCCAATAGCCGTAATCCGATCAGATTACTTTTGAAAAACTGGCCCCTGGACTCGTATACTACGGAACACTCCAAATGCAGGTGAAGCATACGTTCTTGGAAGCCTGAGATCACGTGGCTTTAGGGTTCAGCGTTGGCGGGTCAGACAGAGCCTCGATCAAGTGGATCATAGCGGGCGGTCATTTAGACGCTGTCATGCCATAAGCCTTAGGGTGTATAGTGACTTGTAACTGTTTTGTATAATCAATAAATGTAATCAACACTTTGGTACACAAAACGCAAGTTTTACCTATATCTTTTTTTATTTAATGTACTTTATATCTCCCAACAGTTATTTTGAGCGCAACCACAAGCTGATTAGGTGGCGGATGGTCTTAAATGGCTTTGTTGATGGCTTCAGCCGGACCATTATATACTTAAGGTGCTTATTTAACAACAGAACCTAAAGTGTCTTGTCATTATTTTTGGGAGGAGTAGAGAACTTTGGTTTGCCCTTACGGGTCAGATGTGATCATGGTATGGAAAACATATGTGTTGCCCAATTTATGTTGGAAAGAAGGGGACTGAACAGTCGTAGTGTTATTACAGGTGTTTCAGTACACAACCAAAGGATTGAGAGACTATGGGCAGAATTGAATAGAGTTGTATGTAGACACTTTATTAATATTTTTTACTTTATGGAGGAACACGGTATACTGGATTCATTGAATGAACTACATTTATTTTGTCAGCATTATGTTTATTTACCAAGAATTTTAAGGGCAGTAACAGAATTGATCAACCAGTGGAACAACCACGGCCTGTCCACAAAAGGGGGGGCAACTCCTCTTCAGCTGTGGCATACACGGGTCAGAAACAATATAGGAATTCATCCCATTATAAATGACATTTTTGATGACTGCTATGGCATTGATGAAGAAGGGCCATTGCCTGAACTTCAAACCAATAATAATGTTAGGATTCCAGACATTGATGTAACCATTAATGAGACCACAATGAACAGTATTCAACAAGTGAATCCACTTGAAAATGATGGGAACCATGGAATAGATGTGTTTTCTTTTCTTCCGCATTTTCTTCTATGAAAAACATGGGAGTTATGTAAGGTTTTGTTAAAACATTGTTTTGTTTACTTCACTTGCAGCTTTCTCAGTGAATTACAAGACAGTTACGTTAAAGTGTTAACATTGTTATATTAAAAACAAATATTTAAAACTAACAACAGGGTTTGTACAAGGTGCTTAAAGTAGTTGAATTTGACTGTTTGAAATAAGTCCTGGAGAACCCTTGAAAACAATCAAATTATTGACAAGGTACTTGAAAAGTGCTTGAATTATTTAAAGACAAAATATATGAATTTACAAAGTAATTTTGAACTGTTCATAAACAAATAGTTTTCGCTCAAAATTAACGCCTCAGCCCATCCCCCTCTTGCTAATTTAATACCATCCGTTTTTTCTGGCATTCTTTGGTTTGCTTTTTTCAAGCACGTAAGAGCCAAAGTAGAAATCAATTAGGTTCTGAAAAAGCGCTGTCTGAAGCGGCATTCTTTGCACAAACACCAGACTCAAACACAGAGAGAAAAGCCACTTCTTTCTCAGCCAGTGCGCGCCAGTACTGTATTTATCAGGCCTACTTGAGAACGAAACAGAAAATTGTCAAAATGACAATTTTGGCGAGTATCCTTGTTAGCAGTCTTTAATGAGTTTCAAAGTCTTACGGTGCGTGTCCACTGCAGTGGAGCGGAGCGTCGGCTTCCAATCCATTTTCAATGAAACCGGGCGTTGACGCTGGTGTAGGGCATTGTGGGAAGGCGAGCGGAGCGGAGCGTTGCAAGTTGGATTTTCTCAACTTCATGTAAATGAGGAGCGTGAAAACGCTAGCGTTGGCCAATCGGATTGGTTTCTTGTAACGTAGCAACCGTTGGTCATGGCAAACATTCTACGATTATACGATACGATTATAGAGACATAAACAAAAAAAATGATGCCTGGCGCCGGGTTGTCGATGTTGTCGGCGTCCCTGGTGTGTTTTTTGTACTTTTAGTCTCGTTACATTACGTATCTTTCTTCTGTGCTAGCTGCAAAGTGTAGCTAGCTCACCCGGCACATGATTGACATTCAATTTTGAAATGCTAAAAGGTTAGTATACAACGTTTATGTCTGATAAATATTTCTTTGTAGTTGAGGTTTGCAAAAAGAAATGGAAGACCTTGAGGGACACCTTCAAGAAGGAAAAGAATAGGAAGAAAGAGCGTAGCAGGAGTGGAGCAGGTCTTGGGAGTGGTAGACCATGGAGATACGCTACTGTCATGAGCTTCCTAGCTCCATTCCTGGAGTTCAGGGAGACCAGTAACAACTTCCCTAGGAAGACAGAGCCCCCTGCCAGCCAGCGACCACAGCCAGCGAGGATGAGCGAGCTAGTGATCAGTCTAGAGCTTGCCTTGTCGCAATAAGCCTGCCTCCAGCATCCTCTGGCACTCCAAGTCAGGCTAGGAAGAGGGTGCGGAAGGAGAGGCTCACTACCTTTGAGGAGAGGATGCTTGATGCTCTTAAAGCACCTGCACCTCAACCACCACCACCGGAAGACAAACTTTTTTTTAAAGCCTCCTACCTTCTCTGAAAAGAATGCCACCAGGCAAGCGTTCAGAGCTCAAATTTAATATACACCGCTTGTTTTATGAGGCAGAGTTGCGGGCCACAGAGTGACAGACCTACTAAATAAAAATGAGTCACTGACAGAATCTTGTGTCCATTTCATGTAATTAGTACGATGAATCGTTGGTATCATTTTAGTTTAAACATACACAAAGGATCTGTAATGTTTGGACTTATCACTGTCACAATCTGGAGGAAGTCGCTTTGGATAAAAGCGTGTTTTTGACTATTTAGGGTCACATGTTTGCTACTGCTTTTGTAACTTTCTTTTTAAGTGTTTTAAAAGTGCAAATTAGAAAATATAACAAACTACACCACCACACACTGATTTTAGGAAAAGAACATTTAGGAACTGTTTGCTTTTTTGGTGATTAGTATGTGTGGCTCTTAAAAGAGCCTTTGGTTTTCAATGCCACAGGCTATATGACATTTTCCTGCCAGGGCAATGTACCCTCAGCATTGAAGTATGCAGTGAATGCATCTCTCACACGAATGGCTGCACGCGCAGCATTGTTGCTGTCCACTCGTGTAGCCTCCTGAAGAGCAGCAGACCCCTCCTGACCAGGACAGGCTTCTGGACATCCCCTGGCACCTCCTCCTGGACCTCCGGATGTAGTTGTGGAGGATGCAGGTGGCCTTCACACACGCCTCCGCCTTTGCCAGGTTGACATCAATGACGCGCCAATATATTCTCCACTGGCTGGAGTGTATGCCAAAGGCACACTCAACTGTCAACCTGGCACGGCTGAGGCGGTAGTTGAACAGCCTCTTCTCCCTGGAGAGGTTTGTCCCAAGGAAGGGGCGCAGGATGTTGTTCTGCAGAGGAAAGGCCTCATCACCCACAAAGACATGTGGCAGTGGTCCACGTGGCTCTGCTCCAGGGATGATGCAGGTCTCTGGGAGGTCCAGGGTTCCATCCTTCAGGGCCAAACCAAATGCGGAGTTTCCCAGGGTCCCACCATCACTGTTGCGTCCGTAGCCACCGACGTCGATGACCCGGAACATGCAGTCGGCGTCCACAACAGCAAGGAGAACGATGGAGAATGTTCCATTGTAGTTGTGGTACAGTGACCCTGAGTTGTGAGGGGCCTGGATGACAATGTGCAATGAACAATAATGAGCCTTATTTGATAACTACATAAAACCAACTAGGCTAGGCTAGGCTATGCCTAGGTATGAGATATAGATCAAATATACAAAATTTTAATGTGAGAAGACACTATTCTCAATAAAAGCTATTACATACCTGCAAATTTGTCAGTTTTCAGTGAAAATAGCCGTTTTGAATGAAAAAACTGTCATCCACGTGAATGGTGCAGATCCGGAAAGTTTTTACTTGGGGGGCGGGGGGGTACAAATTCCCATAGACGGGAGTTTCAAAAACCTACTGCGGTTGTCTTCACAATAAAGCATCTTTGGTGACACGTCAGGCGAGTCATTCGGCCAATCACAATCAAGTGAACTGCAGCATCTTATTTGAAAAGGCTACAGTAGTCAGCTTGTCAGCTAAATTAGATCAGCGAAATGTATTGCAGTAGCCTACCTACAATGTTAGAGCTAGTTTAATGTGAAGGATTTTTGGCAAGGCTATCTCCTCCACTGCATTAGTATTGTTATCTGACTTTTAATCTAGATATTGTTGTGAGATTTGAGCGAAATGAAAACGAACACAATGAAACGAGACCAATTGGTGTCTGGTTTAATGAGTGATCAAATCACCTGCTCTGGCGGATCATTTAACGTTGATTTAATGCAGTCAGAGTTAGCCTTAACAAAGGTTTATGATCATGAAAAAGTAGCCCTGGTCCAGCACGTAAAATATTGACAATTGTTTTCCAGAATGAGCGAGTTTACAGAGAAGGATTCAATTTTTATAGCACAGCTTGACTCAGGGCTGAGGTGCAAATGGAGCTGGGCCTGGCTAAAGATCGAGGTCAAGACCCATGTGAAGGGGATTGGCACATTTCTTTGGGCCGCTACCCACACGGTTAGCCGTGTTGCTCATTCCACAAATGCACAATCCTTACAATTTGTACCTCGTTGTAAAGGTGACGAATCAGGCTTTCCAACAATATAAAATACAATACCAATTGGTATTATTGAAGGGGAGGAATAATCGACCGAAATGACGTTTCCAAACTTTTTTTGAGGAGTTTATGTTCAGTGGTGTAAATAAATGTTTTGACTATGTTACCTGACGTCTTTTCCTGGGGAGGGGGGGGGGCTGTATAAAATGTGTCACCTTTTTCAGCCCTTCAGAGTTTGCAGGTATGCTGTTAGCAACTGCTTACCGTATATAAATAGCGAGACGTTCAGCTGGGCTGATCGCCTCGCGGAATGTGGTGTTTCGCCTCGCTATCCGGGGTCCCACTCTGGTCAGCAGGTCATCAAACTCGGTCCGGTTCAGCCTGAAGTACCGCTGGAACATGTTGTCATCAAGCCGCAGCTCCTGAACCAGCCGGTAATATGCCCCCTTGTATTTGCGACAGCGGCGAATGGGATGAACCCAGCATTGACGTTGTCTTCTCCGGCGGTAGTAGAGCAGGGTGATGAGTGCGATCCTCTGAGTGTGACCGTTATTCATGATGCTGGTGATATAATAGCCTAACGACGGGAGCACCTATTTTTAGCATACCTATTCCCTAAAATAACAGGATTGGGAGGCAATTTACACTCATTTGGTAAGGGTTGATACGGGTGTGGTCATCTATCAAAATGTAGCGAATGTTACTGGAAAAAATGTACGAAGGGCTGTATAGATCATGCTACATCTAGTAATCTTATCTGATTTCTTACATCATATGTGTAAAAGCAGTATTTTGATCGACATTGTGAGTAGGCATAAACCCAAGTCTGCACGCTCTGCCATGACTACAACAGTGACCTTAGAGAACTACAAGTTGTCTAACACGCCCCCGAGCGTGGTGTACTGTGGGAAGGCAAGCGGTGCAGAGCGTTAAAAAACGCTGTAGTGGACACGCACGGTTACGCGTCACGCGTCGGCTCACGCGTCGGTCACGCGTCGGCTTCCAATCCATTTTCAATGAAACCGGGCGTTGACGCTCATGTAAGGCATTGTGGGAGCGTACACAAGCGTCAACGCCCGGTTTCCTTGAAAATTTATTTGAAGCCGACGCGCCACCCGCTCCGCTGTAGTGGACACGCATGGTTACCAGTTTTTTCAGTCGCTTTGGTACATTTCTCATATCAGAATGGAAATTCTCAAAACTACGTGTTCAATCTTCACTTCATTGTGTCACTTGTGCACATCAAAAAAGCAGTTTCTCATTTATTTGAACAAGTTGCAAATGCTTTGGTACATCCATGCAAATGATTATATACAATTCTCTGCTGTTTCCTACATTATCAATTGCTTTTGTCATGTTGATCAAAATATATTATTAAGGTTCTCTGTTGAATAGTCTCACCCCCCACAACATTTAGGCATTATTTCATAGCATTAGTCTTTACTTGCAAAATGGTTGAACAAGTCGTCAAGCATATTTCTATACATTTCCATTAGACTTTTATCTAAATCTGTCCTGAATTGGTATATTGCTCCCAGGTGAATATTGAACCAGGTGAATCTCATGAACCATCCACTTGCAAGTATATATAGCTGGAGCACAACGCAATGTCTGACAATGGAAGGACAAGGAAAGGGACGGGGTCAAGAACCAGAGAGAAGGAGAGGAGTGAGGCTGCGTGGCGGAGGAGTTGGGAGGCAAAACAGAGGAAGAGGCAGCAGATGACATATGCGCTATCCTGATGAGATAAGACACTCTAAAAGATTATTTCCATGCTGCATCGCAAGGGAAGATATTTGTTGTGATGTGGATGAGAATTTGTGGCCCAACTGGAACGTCAGGAGGTGTAGGAAGACTGCACTGTAATTTCTACAGCACTGAATGTCCAGTTTTCCCTGAGGAGATTAGGGGATCGCAATGACATGGTCTGTCAACAAATGACAGTACAAAGAATAAAAGTATGTGAATGTTGTCCAGTCTCTTGCAATCAAACTCTAAAGAATACATAATACATTACAGTACAATTCTAGAACTATAATCATTAGCTGTATCCCGGGCATGGCACTATCTATAATTCCAGTCATTAATATTTGTGGCAACTTAATCACCAAATGCATCACGGGCACTGTGCACTATATATCAACGGGAACAATGCTCGTAAGACTTTATAAAGGATGCATGTATTAAAGTAATGTATTGTGCTTATTAAATGCATGTCTTATGAACTTAGAACTGTGCTCAGGCTTAAAACATTGTGTCTCACACAGGGTGTGGGAAACAGGCTGTATTTTGTGTTGTTATCTCTCCATTTCAGAAGCAACCTTGAAACCGGGCTGAGAGAGCACCCGAGCAGGTGGGATGCGTGGGGAAGAACAAACTCCCTGATACACGAGAGAACAAGCTCAACCCTTTTTTGATATTTCTGTTTCAATTGCACTGTATAATATATGCTGGGGCAGGGACAGATAGCCGATTGGACTTCGTGAACCAGCCCAAACTCTGTTGCGGGTAGGGAAACGTAGACAACCCCAGAGCTCTGTACTTTGCATCCAACTGCTGCATTAAAGCTGATATTATCGGACCTCAGCGACTCCAGACCACTCTTTCTAGAACACATTTGTGTCATTGATTACCATCATTACATATTGGATTAGACACAGTAAATTTAGATCCTTCAACTCCTACATACACTAAGGTGTAACTTACAATTTACAATAATTATCATCAAAACGTTTGCCATAGTTTACATCAGAACATCCCTCCATAGTACACTGTTATATTGACAACATGACTAAGAAGTTTGACTGTCTTTTCCGTACACAATGACACAACGACTTGTCATTCTGATGGCACTGACATGTTCATTGACAGAAATATTTGCTTTTGAGAGATGAACTAAGGATTTTGAGCAAGAGACTGGCTTTTGCAGGTAATCCATGGTGTCTTGCTATTTGTACGAAATGTTTTGAGAAATGCACATACTGTTCTGAGAATTTCAATTCTGATCTGAGAAATGTACCAAAGCGACTGAGAAACTGTAAATGAAGGTGAAGAGCTGGAAGAAAACTGGATTTGTGTCAGATCCGCGACATATGCATCAGGTCCTAAAGTAGGGTGACCAGACGTCCTCTTTTACCCGGACATGTCCTCTTTTTGAGACCCAAAAAATGTGTCCGGCAGGGATTCCAAAATCGTCCGGAATTTTGCCTCGTTGGATATTTGTGTTTTTTCTGGGTCTTTCAATTATTCTAATCTAATTATTACGCCCGGCCTTACAAGTTGTGGAAGGGTATCTCTCATAGAGTTAATATAACGTATCTCCCCTTAAGTTCCACCTTCTTGCGCGAGCTCTGACCGTAGAGAGAACTGTCATTGGTCAACCGCCTTTTCAGTGTTGCCAGATGCACGATAATTATCCTCCAAATACGATGATTGTGAGCCTTTGGTATGATACCATTACCAATCTGGCAACAATGAGCACCTTGCCGCCTTTGTTGAATATATGAGCAGGACTGAAAAGTGTCTTAATTTTCTTATGTTAATATGTAACCATAAACAATTTATTATTTAGAATTTTGTATTTGTTATCATTATTGCAATATAACAAGCATTAAACAACCACTGAAAGCCACAGAAGCACTGGACTACTACTACTTGTAGTAACCCTGGTGGTGGTAGGTCTGCCAGTGTGGATTTGTGGACCATTAATTTCAAAACAGTCTTCATCCTTATCCTTAGTTGTTGCACAACTGCTTATATGTTGATCTGGTAGTGATGTGGGAACATTCATCTGACTTAGTCTTAAACAGAAAAAGAAAGAAGACCAAAAATGTATATCAAAAGCAAAAACTACAACTTTGAAATTAAATAACCATATTGGAAACAAGTTATTGTTTGACCGATTTAAACAAGAAACCTTTGTTTGCGCTTCTCTGGTTTGATTGCTCTCAAACCTTTGCTTTAATTGAATATACAGTATTCTGTACGTTTCATTTTCGAAAGACACGATTTTATTTAGTGAAATGTATAAAAAAAATTTAAGCAAACTTACAAAAAAGGTCCTTGATGGTCTTACAAACAGGCCTTTGGTTCTAAAAAAAAAAGTATTCCATTCAGCTCCTGGCCCTCCTGGAGTTTAGGGTACACTAGCTTATTGCTAGCCTGACGTCGTCATACTCATAATTCTAGTCAGAATATGAGTCTGATAACTCTCCGTTGGGCTGTGAGTATGGGGCGTGTTTCAACCGAACTCGTAAAACAAATGCCTCTTAGCTTAATTGGATAGATCTACAGCCAAACCCGTTTTGTCACTGAATGGTCATTAAAACGAGTCAAGTGCTAGTGGTTTGATTTAATATTGAATAATTCCATACATTATAATATCTGGGTTTGGGTATTGTGTACCGTGTTAAATGGGTCTTGGTCTGGACACGTCTTGGTTAGTAGCAACTTTAAATTGCCAATAATAACAAAGCGTTAAGAAACTTGACTTCAATTTGAAGCAGTATTGTAAATCCAAAGGTATGGGTAATGTCTGGAATGGTCTGGCTTCACTTCAGGTCTCGTCTCACTAAATGGTAATACCGGGATGGCATAATGGTGAGGCTAGATAGTTATAGTCGGGTGCCTTATCGACCTAGCTATCCACATAATAACAGAGCGATGTAGCGGTGGCAGTGATTGTCTTTGTTAGGCATAGCGACGGTTGCTAGCTGTGTCAGCTAACATTCCCTGGCACTAATCACCCCCCACTACCTGTACATCTTGCACACGAACAGTGCTCGATAAGTCTCAAACTATTTAAGACTTCAATATCTATGTTCTGTAGAGCACTTATCCGCCCAAGAACCTCTACAAAATCTATTATGTGTGCCACAATAATATATCCTGACAAGCAATGCTGATCAATTTGATCTATAAGGCCAGCATGCGATCTCTGACACGGCTAATGTGTCACAGGTGGGGGCGCTGGTGCCTCCACTTAGTCTACTCTTACTCTGAGGAGCAAACCGTATTTCCCCCTCCAAAGATGCCAAAACTCAGAGAATCGAGGTATAAAATGAAAGGGAAGTCCTTGACGTTGATTGCCTCAAGAGGCTCTGGCAGGAGGTAAGGTAGCCTGGTTCAACTGGTGGCCGCTGATACTGGCCTCCAGCAGGGGGGGGGGGGGGGGGGTTATCCGGAGACTGCTTGAATAGTCCGATTGATTATTCTGCGCACACTGGACGTAATCCTATCGCCCACGCGGCCACATGTAACCCGCCACCCAGGACTGCAGGGTACTCCAACTAGTGCATGAACGGCAAAATCTGTAAAACAGTGAAACATGGGCACACCACACAACAAACTCACGTGTGCAAGCGCAACACAACTGTGGCTAAAACCTCAAACTCAAATGTATGAATGGGCCGAGCAGTCCGGGCAGCACGTTCCACAAGCTGACTGAATAGAATTTACGGTACTCAGCTTCGGCGAAAGTCGGTCTCCGTGCGCGCTGTGTTGCAGTCCCTTGCTTCCCAAGTCCTCTCCCCACTTCCAGTCCTCTCCCCGCATCCAGTCCCCTTGCTTCCCCAGTCCTCTCCCCGCTTCCAGTCCCCTTGCTTCCCCAGTCCTCTCCCCGCTTCCAGTCCTCTCCCCACTTCCAGTCCTCTCCCCGCTTCCAGTCCCCTTGCTTCCCCAGTCCTCTCCCCGCTTCCAGTACTCTCCCCCGCTTCCAGTCCCCTTGCTTCCCCAGTCCTCTCCCCGCTTCCAGTCCCCTTGCTTCCTCTCCCCGCTTCCAGTCCTCTCCCCGTCCCCTTGCTTCCCCCGTCCTCTCCCCGCTTCCAGTCCTCTCCCCGTCCCCTTGCTTCCCCCGTCCTCTCCCCGCTTCCAGTCCCCTTGCTTCCCCAGTCCTCTCCCCGCTTCCAGTCCCCTTGCTTCCCCAGTCCTCTCCCCGCTTCCAGTCCCCTTGTTTCCCCAGTCCTCTCCCCGCTTCCAGTCCCCTTGCTTCCCCAGTCCTCTCCCCGCTTCCAGTTTAAGTTCTCCTTCCAGTCCTCGCGCTCCTTGACTGACAGTGAGACTGAGTTTAAAAACCCTCCCAATCCCCCGGTTAATTGAGGGCAGCTGGGTGCTTCCCTGCTGCACACCTGCAGCTAGTTGGTTTAATAAGGTACTGAATGTGGTCCCCGTGACATCTGTCTTCCATTATCTACCGAATCTAGGTGTCCCTATCTGCCTTCGATCTTGTGTGCAGTTGCGTTGTTCAGAAGATAACCACGCCCCTCTCGTTTGCATGTGAGATCGGAAATAAATACAGCACAGAAATAAATGTGGTGTGGAAATATATGTGGAAACAAATGTGGTGCGTAAAAGTCTCAAAAAATAAATAAATGTGGCATTAAGAAATAAAAGTCCCATGAGTAAATAAAGGTTGTCTTAACAAAAACATCATTTTGAAATAAATAAATGTATTTATTTATTGATGTCAGTAAATGGATTCAGCTATATAATTATATAATGCTATATTTATATATTTATTGCCATCTTTTTTTATTTCAGAGTTTATTTCATAGCCATATTTATTTATGTAGGTATCTATTCATTTACCTATATCTTTCTTTATTTAATTGTGACTAACTCGGCGTTCCATAGAGGACATGCATTTTTGCATTAAAATATTCCTACTGTCATTTGTCTAAAAGAAAACACTACGCCGTAGATTTATGACATTCCCTCTTTGGTAGCTGAAACAGATGTAAAGATTCACTATGTTAAGTCAAGTGAGCTGCCTGGTAGGGAGAAGCAGAAGCAGAGAGAAGTGGAGGGATAGGAAAAATACCTGTATGGACAGCACCCCACCAGTTCTGCTTGATGTAGCTGTAGCTCCAGAGCCATCAAAAATGCAGGTCAACTTATCATAGACCCGGAACCTTTTAATGGGGATTTTAATCCACCAGTCGCGTCCACGCCAGAGAGAGTTTAGAGGAAAAATACTTCAGCTGAGAAACGTAGCAAAAGACTGCAGAAGGGAACACCAGAAAAGCAGGTCTTGTATCTGAGGAAACAGCTGGCAGAAATTAGAAAACTTAAGGATAAATGTAGAAGGAGAGAGGAGATTGATGGCAAGACAAAGTCAAGGCCTAAGTGAAAAATGTAAGTAAAGGGGAGGCGAGAAACTGTCAGGAGAAAGCAGGCTGTTATCAAGTTATTGTCCAGAGATGAAAACAGTTCTCTTTTAGCTGGGAAAAAAAGACACCATCACCAAAAAAAAACAGAAGGTACAAAGAAGGGGTTCTAACAAAGCCCTTCACTGAGCATCAGACTGAGGTTGAACAGCATCTGTCCATGTCTTTGAGACAATTTGTTTGAAGGCAGCCATTTTACATCACAGAGCCCAAGTCCAAGGACCGAGATACCTTTGCATGTTCAGAACACAAATACATCCGTCTTTTGGTGAAGACACTTGCCAAGAGAGGGCTGCTAAAGACAACCAGTATCTCAGAGTTAGTGGAAATCATTGTATGTGATCCCAAAAATAAGGCATGTATGGATCGTGTTTGTCCTAAGTGCTGCTTTGACAAAGTTGAATTTCCTGAAACAGATGGTATTACAGTCTCTTGGGAACAATGGGAGCAGGTAACTTCAACAAATTGAGGGAAAACCTTTGCAAATGTTGGAAAGCGCATATATTCAGGGCCAATACAGGAATTGAAGCTTTAGCCGTACATCAGTTCAATTGGATCCACCAAACAGAGCAGTTTCGATACATAAAACAAAATCTCACTGACTCTGAAGCGGTTCTTCACATTGATTTCTCGGAGAACTATGCATGCAAGATGAGCACAGAGATACAGGCTTGTCATTTTGGAGGCAGTCGAAAGCAAGCCACGATCCACACTGCTATCCTCTACACTGTCCATGGCACAAAATCCTATGCAACACCGTCAGACAGCCTCCGTCATGATGAGCGGGAAGTGTGGGGACACTTGGATCCCATACTGAAGGAGCTACGGGTAACCTACTCAAAGATTACAGCTTTGCATGTTATTAGTGATGGACCGGTTACACAGTACAGGAACAAAACAAACTTTTATATGCTTAGTAATGTACTTTTCCTGTCTGAATTTGACTATGTTTCATGGAACTATTCTGAACGATTGCATAGAAAGAGTGCCCCGGATGGTTTCGGTGGTGCCGTAAAGAGGGAGGCGAGCTGACAATGTGGAAGCAGGACCTGCTGACCCAGAACATGTAGCGATTAAAGCAGAGGAACTTCTTTTTGAGTTATTTCCGCCCTTTCCAACCAAGATAATGACAACAGAGTGACTGCAAATTTAGACTCTGGTACCAAGGTGCATCAGCATCGTCCTCCATCAAATTTGCTGCTTCTCTCAGCATCTCCGGGCAAGTTTTAGACATTTGGTCCTGCACCTCGCACGCTGTCTCAACATGGGGGCTAGCAAGACAGTCTTCCTCGAGTTATTAGCATTGCAAAGATCGATTCCCGGCCGTGGCAAATGACGTTGTGTCCTTGGGCAAGGTACTTCACCCTACTTGCCTCGGGGGAAATGTCCCTGTACTTACTGTAAGTCGCTCTGGATAAGAGCGCCTGCTAAATGACTAAATGTAAAATGCGGAAATAACTCCAATAACTTATATACGTTTCTCTGCTTTACTCGCTACATGCTCTGGGTCAGCAGGTTTTGCTTCCACATCCTCAGTTAAGTCTAAATGTCTCTTACCAACTCCCTAGAAAGTTCATGAAGATCCTCCATCGTCTCTATCCAGGCACTCTGGATAGAGACTAGGCGCCTTCCTGTGCGCCTAACAGATGGCCGCGACGATGTTATATTGTCGTTTATTCAGTACGACCGGCAGACACTTCTGGACATTAAGAATTATTTAACGAACTTCAATTCCCCTTTTCGGATTGCGAGCTCGGACAGCAGCTGGCCCTTTGTTGTTTACCCGCAAGACGGAGAAAGAAGAAACGTGGCCAGCGTGCTGGAGTCCTTGTTCGAACTCGGAAACGGTTCTTCAAACCTGCTCTTCCAACCATCTTACTAGCTAACGTTCAGTCCATCGACAACAAAATGGATGAACTTAGCGCTCGTGTCAAATTCCAACGGGACATCAGGAACTGCTGTGTACTGTCGTTCGTCGAGACCTGGCTGTCTCCGGAGATCTCCGAAGCAGCGGTTACCCCGTTGGGATTCACCATATACCGCCAGGACAGAACAGCTGATTTAGGGAAGTGCATGGGCAGAGGGGTCTGTGTTATGGTTAACTCTCTCTGGGCTACGGATGTAGCGGTATTAGCATCTCACCGCTCTCCGGTCCTTGAGCTGTTAACTGTAAAAATCTGACCCTACTATCTACCTCGGGAATTCACAGCGGTCGTCATGAGAGCAGTCTACATCCCCCCCCAGGTAGACAAGGCCGCTGCTTTGGATGAACTGTATGGGATTATAAATGGTCTGGAAAATGTGCACCCAGAGGCAGCCTTCATTGTTGTTAGTGATTTCAACAGAGCTAACATGAAGAAAGTCTTGCCCAAGCACTATCAGCACATTGACTTCTTCACACATGTAGACCAGATCCTTGACCATTGTTATACAACATTCAACCCAAATGTTGCCCTTTCCAATGAAGAAAATTAGATGCTGTGCCCAACAGTCTCCCCTAATGTTCCCAGTAGAGCATGCTTTCCCAAAGTGAGGCTGTGACAACACTTGCCACAGCCACAGTCTGTCACTGTCCAAAACCCCTCTAGATCTGTGGAGGCAATACACGTGTTAATTGGAAATACACGTAATATAATAATGATAGTCATGCTGAGCAATTTTAAATGACTGTTCTGCCAAGCAAAGTAAAAGTCAGTGCTGGATCTGTGCAATACTAGTCATTTCAGTGAATCCCCATTTTAGGGTGATCAGATGAGAATGGCTAAATTCGAGGCATCTTACAGCAACGGGGGCTACGAGCCATTGCGATACATCCGTTGTAAACATTAGCGCATGTTGCCGCCCCTCTCCTCCTCATTAGCATTTAAAGCTACAGACACCAAAACAGCGCGTTCTGAGGAAAGCTCATTGTGGGACTATTCGTAGTGGCTATAATTCTGCACCATGGCTGAATTTCGGGAAAGAGACTTCAGATACAGTATTAGGGGACCCTAAGACCTATATAAAAGCATCCAAAAAACAGCATTTTCTGTCTCCTTTAAGTAGATTTGGTAGGTCTACAATTTACGCATTTTAACGGTCGTAATGGTTTGACAAGTTGTCTCCCTTGCCATGTTAATTGCGGCAACAATTCCCTTTCTGGTGACAACTCCAAAAAAAACAATTTACGCTGCTGTAACAACACCTCTCGGCTGCTTTACGTTTTGCGACATAACTCCTCTTAGATAGATATTGACCCATTCATTTGAATCAGGTGTGTTGGAACAGGGAAACATTTAAAATGTGCAGGACAGGAGGTCCCTGAAGACCACGGTTGAAGATCTCTGTTTTAAGGTATCCTGGATGCTTTTGGCCCTACCCTTCACTTGGCTCTCTGTTGTCGATGTCACTGGCCTGGTTCTCTAGGTGAACCACAGTTGCCGGGTAGTTCCGCATGAGAGACTCGGATGCTCGGGATGTGTGTGGCAACCACCTGGTGTCGTCCATGTTGCCTGGCTTTAACAGATCTACTGCCATTGCCTCCCCCACTGCCTGGAGGTCTCTTGTGGCTTTTGAAGATTGGTGATATTGTTTGTAGATGCCATTTAGAGTCACTATAGAACTAGAGAACTATGAGAGCATAGGCAAGTTATTGACACTGTCCAAAGCAACAACCTAAAGGTGATGTGCCACACACCAGATACTTACCAGCGATTCACAAAGCTGTTGTTGATTTTTTTTGGCAAACCCAGTATTGACTCCCAACATTACCGAGGCCCCATCAAATCCAAATCCCACCAAGTGTGTCTTCAGGTCCTCCTCTTCAACACCAACATTCCTCATGCCACTGAGAATGGCATTTGGGAAGCCTTGGCTGTTGGCATGCTCCAGGGTTACCATATTAACTAAGTGGTTAACTGACAGCCCATCTTCTTCCAACTTCTCCAAAGCCATCATCAGAGGGGTTATTTCCGGATATTTCTCTGCTGCCAGAGCCCCCTCACAAGCTTTATGTGCTGTTGTGGCAGCATGCTCTTTAAGGGTTCTCACCCTTACCTTGTCCCCACTGACACCATGGACCATGGTGTTACCATTTGCCTTGTTTGGTACTGCTCTGCAGGTTTCAAAGAACATCAAGGCAGACTCATTATCATTTACATTTATGCATTTAGCAGACGCTTTTATCCAAAGCGACTTCCAAGAGAGAGCTTTACAAAAGAGCATAGGTCACTGATCATAACAACGAGGTAGTCCCAAACATTGCAAGCAGCCAAACATGAACCATACATTGTGAAAAAACTAAACAAGTGCCAAAGGGAAGACCCATAAAAGCATGCAGTTATACAAGTTACAAATTAAAAAAACATTTTTCACAGCAAGTACAAGACTTAACTTCGTTATAACTAACCTACAAGAGCAACAAGTCACTCAATAAGAGTCATTATGATCCTGGAGGAAACTAACATCAGGTCCACCCAAGCATTCCTAAGTGCCGTTGTACTCCCGGAACAAGTGTGTCTTGAGCCTTTTCTTGAAGGTGGGGAGACAGTCAGTGTCCCTGATGGAGGTGGGGAGCTGGTTTCACCATTGGGGGGCCAGGCAGGAGAAGAGCTTGTGTTGGGACCGGGCGGTCTTGAGCGGTGGGACCACCAGGCGGTTGTCTGAAGAAGACCGTAGGTGATGGTGTAAGGTTGCAGGAGAGACTTGATGTAGTCGGGTGCAGTCCCGTTCACTGCTCGGAAGGTCAGTACCAGGGTCTTGAATCTTGTACGGGCATTGAAGGGTAGCCAGTGGAGAGAGATGAGGAGCGGGGTGACATCACCGTAAGGTGAACCCTGTTATCGTTTCATCCCGCTCCACAGTCTGGCATCTACACAACCTTTAGCTCATAAAAAAGAATGAGTCGTGCTAAGCTACCAAAAAAAGCCAAAATTCCAGTGGATTGTTGATGTGTTTTATGCAGAACTAGTTTCTTCAGAGCGTAATAGGATTTTGGTGGCACGGTTCGATACGTGATCGTTCTACACCAATAAGGTACCTGCTTTTTGTCAACATGGATGGATATGGTTGGCAAATAGAGGATGGGACCTTGCACGTCACCTGGATGACCAGAAATTCGGCCCCTGACAGTTTTTTGAATGTGATACACTGGCTGCAAAAGTGCCTGTGAGACAGGCAGATGTTCCTGTTTTTCTGCAGGACTGTGTTGCAACATTCAATTAATTCATTCTTCCACAAATGAAAACAACCATGATAACAATCTTTATGAAAAATTTGATATATAAAACTGTACGAAACAGAATAATAGTGATAAAGGTAATAATAGTGATTAAGGACACTCACTCTCACTGTCAGGATAGTTATCTTCCAGTTCCTCAGTTTCTTTTGTGTTGGCACAATTACAACAACGACATAGCGAAAAACAGGAACATCTACCTGCAAGGGTTCGAGTTATGTCACTTCCTCACTGGATTATCATTTTAAGGAACAGTGCATTCTCAACAGGCAGAAACTGTAAGCGTTACAGGGTTGTAAGACAAAATGGGGGACATGCACAAATAATGACTTTTTTGGCAAAAAATTATTATTTATTTTGAATAAATCGTATAGTGTCAGGGGCATAACTTTAATTCTTAGTATAATAAAGGTTTTTTTTAGAAATACCATTTTTAAATTAGGTTTTCTCGATTGCTAACACACAAAAATTGTATGTGTAAGCCATCCTCTAAAAAACATTTTGCCAATTCCCAGTAGAAAGACCATGCACCCCAGTCTTTAAACACAATTTACCCTTTCTGACACATTTCTCAGGTTCATTCACACTTCTTTTCAAAACTCTAAACATACCTCTAACTTTAAGAAACAATTGTCACCGTTATGTAATTTACAAAAAACATTGTCGATGGAAAAGTCAACTCAAAGCACAATTCAAACACCCGTAGAGGGAGCTAGATTTACTAACTAAAGTTCGGGAGGAAGATAGCGCACCAAGACTCCTCCACTCCAATCAAGCAACTCGCAAAAGCACTGAAGAATGCGCACCAACTCCAATCAGCCTAGCAAAAGCACAGAAAAATGCGACCAAACTCCCTGTATCGATTACGAGGTTTGTACAAAGTGTCTTCCGTTGCTCTGATCCTTGTGCTAGCATGGTTTTTGTCGCACCCCGTTGCTGTTCTGCCTGCCGATTGCCGTTCCTGCCGACTGTTTCGTTGCTGCCAACTCTGCGTCTGCTGCTCCCGCTCCGCTGCGGCCCAGCTCGCCCTTTCTCCCGGCTCCAGCTGTCCGCCTCCCGACCTCGTCTGCGGCGCTCATGGACGTCCGATGACGAGTTTCTCTCCCGGCTGGTGTGCGGTCCCTTCCTGGGCGTGCTGGCCGCGTCTCCGTGGCCCCCGGCCGCTCTTTGAGCAACGCTGCTGCGACCTTCTCTGCTTCCCGCGGTCTCCGCCCCCCCGGCCTACCTACTGGGATCGCTCCGGGCGTCTCTCCCATCTCAGCGGCTGCCTGTGCCGGCCCTGGGTTCTCTTAATCGCCCTTCCCGGCCTCACCTCTCGTGACCGCGGGGGGCCCGCTTCCCCTCGCTCCCCGTCTCCTGCCACGCCTGGCTCCGCCTGCCCCGCGGTCCCCCACCCCGGTCCTCCCGGCGCTGGCCTGCAGCACCTCCTCCAGGCTCGGGGGATCAGTTTCAGCCGGTCTGAGCCCAAGGCCAGGCTGTTCGCCCTCTGTTTTCGGGCGCTGGGCCACGCCCCACAGCTTCCTGCCTCCTACCATACACTGTCACTTTCAGCTACTGGTTGCTCTATCAGTAACTTGCACTACTGTGCCTCACTGTACCTTGCCAACAGGCTCCTGTATGGTCATTGACTTAGTCACTAATCTGCAAATTTGCACTATTGTACTGTACTCCACTTAGGTTAGAATAGTTTATAGGGTTGAAACAGGTTTTTTGTGCATTTAGGGTTAGTATAGTGTACTATCTATTGTTATCTGTAATTTAGGAAGTTTTAGTATTAGGGTTACTATAGACGATATTTATTGCTTTCTGTATATTTAGAAAGTTTCACTTATTTAAGCTCAGCATTGATGTAAATTGTGTTCCGTGTACTTATATGTTATGCCAGGTGCTTGCGTTGTCTTGTCCTGTGTACCTGACAGATAAGAGTTGACCTTGAACTACCTCGCCCTCCTCCCCGCACCGGCTCTCTCCCGCTGCCGGGCTTCCTGCCCCCTGCCTTGCCCGCTTCTCCCCCAGCCTCGTGTCCTTGCATACTTGCTCCTTTGCCTGCCACTACCTCTGCTCGAGGCCCCCGCAGTGCTATCTGCCCTGTTGGCCAAGGAAGTGTCTCAGGGCTTCATGATTGGCCCGTTCGCCTCTCCCCCATTCCCTGTCTACCGGGTGAGTCCCATCGGCGTCGCCACCCGGAAGTACTCGGGCAAGCAGAGGCTCGTGATCGACCTTTCTGGTCCCCGTCGCGGCCCCGTCCCCAGCATCAACGGCTTGATTCCCAGCCCGGACTACTCCCTGGCTTACACCACCATAGACCATGCCATCTCCCTCATCTGCGGCGCCTGGGTGGCTAAGGCCGACATCACAACCTCCTTCAAGGTCCTTCCTATCCACCCCGACTACTGGGCTTACTTTGGGGTTTGCTGGGAGGATTCCTACTACTTCGCTGTCCGACTGGCATTCAGCTGCAAAAGCAGCCCGCGCTTATTTGACTGCCTCTCTGAAGCGCTCAGCTGGATCCTCCTTAATGAGTCCAAGGTTCCCTTCCTTGTCCATCTTCTGGACGACTTCCTCCCCCCACCGGCGCAAGGCCTCCACGCACTCACCACGGTGTTCTCACAACTGGGTGTCCCCCTCTCCCTGGAAAAGACAGAAGGGCCAGCTACAACACTGGAATTTCTCGGTATCACACTGGACTCTGTGGCTTTCAAAGCTTCACCCCCCACCGACAAACTGGACCGCATCACTCTCCTTCTTTCCAACTACCTGATCACTCCCAACTGCACTAAGCGCCAGCTCCTCTCCCTTCTCGGCCACCTCAACTACGCCCTCCGCATCATCCCCTAAAGCTGCTCCTTCATATCCTCCCACCTCCTTCATCTGAACAGTCGCACCATCACACTGGATGCATCCTGTCTCATGGAGTTGGAGCTCTGGCATCATCTCCTTTCCCACTGGAACGGCATCAGTTTCTTGTATAACGATCTCGTATCCAACCCCAACGACATGTAGATCTTCACCGACGCCGCCCCCTCCTCTGGTTTCGGCTGCTACTATAACGGCCGCTGGTCCTCCCCATGGCCTTCCGAGTTCCCTTCCTGTCCTTCTCCCTCACTGGCCCCCTCATCCGCACTTCACGAGGTCTACCCCATTATCATCGCCGCCCTCCTCTGGGGCCATGAATGGTCACGCCAATCCATCCTCATCCACTCCGACAACACTGCCGTCGTCTCCTGGATCAACAAAGGCTGATCAGATTCTATCACCGCCATGCCTTTCATCCGCCGCCTCACCTGGCTTTCAGTCACACATCAGTTCATAATCAGAGCCGCTCACATCCCTGGTCACCACAACACAATTGCAGACTCTCTCTCTCTTCTCTCCCTGCAGAAATTCAGGCGCTTGGCCCCAGAGGCGGATCCCCTTCCCACTCCGGTCGCTCCGTATTCCTCTACAACCTTCCCGTAACTGCACCCCTCCACCTCCGTACCCAGGACGTTATCCTCCAAGGTCTGTCCCCCCGTACACTCTCCACCTACTGGACAGCCTGGAAGTGCTTCAAATCCTTCCACACCATTCAACACCTCACATTCCCCTCATTTAACCTCCTTTCCATCACCAGCTTCATCTCTTACGCTCACGCGCAACTCTCTATCCGCACTTCCACCATCCACACATACCTCAGCAGCATCAACTTCTTTTGCAAGTTGCTCTCCGGTTCCCCCTGCACTGCCATCTCCAACAGCCAGACCTCCCTTCTCATGAAGGGCCTGAAGCGCCTTGAACCCTGCTCTCCCTCTGCATGACTCCCCCTCACTGCCGACCTACTAGCCGCCTGCATCACCACACTGCGGTCTGGCTACTCCTCCTCTTCCACTGACTTCACCCTAGAGGCTATGTTCCTCCTTGCCTTCTTCGGCTTCCTGAGGTGCTCCGAATTCACGTCCACCTTCAACCCTTCTGTTCACCCATGCATCTCCGACATCACTTTTCACTCCCCCAACACACTAATTTTCTCTGTGAAACGCAGCAAGACCTATCAGTGCGGGCCAGCAGTTCCCATCTTCCTCTTCCGCCTCAATTCTCCCTTCAGCCCCTTCGAGTCACTACAGAAACTCATTCACTCTAAATCCGGAAACCATGCCCTCCCATCCAGCCCATTATTTATTACGGAATCAGGACTCGTCGCCTCCCGGTTCTGGTTCCACCATCATCTCCTCCTCATCGTCACCAAATCAAGCATAGACCCCACACACTATTCAGCACATTCCTTCCTCTGCTTCTAGCCAGGGCGTCGCTGACCACACTATCCAGCTTCTGGGTCGCTGGTCCTCTCAGGCTTACGGCCTGTACGTTAGGACCAACCTCCTCGATCTCCACCTCACTCAGGCTCTCCTCAGCCTCGCTGCAGCCTGCACGTGAGTACGTTCCTTTTGGGGATCAATCGAGCCGCCGCTCGGCTGTGACCCTGAAGGACTCTCCGCCACACCGAGTCCATACCCGGTAACTATACACGCACCATCCACATCACCTCCATCACCATTCCCTGCATCCCCTAATCACACTCTCATCCTCCCAGGAACCCAGGCTCGGCTCTGCTACCAGCCTACACCAACCTGCGACACGCTGCATTAGGCTTGGCTTTGCTACCAGCCCTGCTTCAATAAAAGCTATCTATTCAATCTATGGTGCAATTACTGAACTATAATTTACACAATTATATTTGTGTAAGCACGAACAAGCAAATGTCAGAAAACGCAGCAGAAATGTCAGAATGAGAGGAGGTGGACAAGGGAGAACATCCATCTCAAAAGAGATTTGTGCCACTGTATTGGACCATGTTCTGGTACACGGAACGACAATGAGAGAAGCAGGGCTGAGAGTACAGCCAAACTGGAACCATTTCACTGTTGCGTCGATTGTCCGGACTTCTAGGGATGAAAATAGGTACCATACTATGAACTTGTACTTTTATGTACTACCGGTATCTACCATTAACCTATGTGCATTACAGTAGAAGAAGCAGAAAATACAATAAATTGACATGAAGTTGATTATTTACAGTATATTGTCAATGTGAGACAATGGCAAACACTGTTGTTTGCTTGCAGAAATGAAAGACAACCAGTTGGTGGTGGTAGACCAAGTATGTTTAGTGATGCCCAAGTCAATGCCATAGTGAACATGGTTTTGGAAAACAACCTTATACGCCTCCGAGAAATCCAGGAAAGAACAATTGAAGACAATGGCATTTCAACAATTGATGGCATCCTTCAGCATAACCATATGCGCATGAAACAAGTGTACCGAGTTCCATTTGAAAGAAAATCAGAGAGTTAGAGCTGCGTTTTCAATATGCCCAGACGCCTGTACTACAAATCAAGATTTGGCGTTAGCGAGATAACGAGGTTCAACCCAGGGTTTTCCGTACTACAACGGTGGATCACTTGTTACCGGGGTAGATTGCCATGGTAACACATGCTGAACGGCTAACCTGGCCGGGAGCAGGATAAGTTGGAGATCAGAGATCAACCGGTATAAAAACTCTTGACTTCTTGAGCGAATAATGGCATCACCGTTCGTAGAAGACCCCGTGGAGCTTGGTGCGCGGATAGTGAGAGGTGCGCTCAGAAGAGCCAGAACTTTTAGAGACCGGCAAAACCTGTTGGCATTCTATGATGACCATCCTTATGAAAGATATAGATTTTCAGCTGAGGGAATGACTTATCTTTGCCAGCTTCTTGAGCCGCATGTTGCAAATGTGACACATCAAAGCCGTGCGCTCACAGTCCCACAGACTGTATGCGTAGCGTTGCGGTATTTCGCAATGGGTACTCTCATGTACAGTGTAGGTGATGCGGAGAACATTAGTAAAAACACGGCAAGGTGATGCTTGCTTTAACGGCACACGTAGACACATTTGTTGTGTTCCCAGGGCACCTGCCCACGCAGACCATAAGAGGACTTTTATGAAATAGCAGGTAAATATTCACTTAAATTTAAACTTCATCTATAAATAATCTTGCATGTGAAATGTATATTTATAAAATAATATTGCATATGAAATTCATCATACTCTTTAGGCTTCCCAAGGGTGATTTGAGGCAATTGATTGCAACCATATCCTCATTGCTGCATTGCTGGGGGAGAATGAAGGCGACTCCATAAATCGCAGGTCATTCCACAGCATCAACGTTCAGGTAAAGCATAATGGACAGGCTACACATGTTTGGTCATACTGATAAAGGAGGAGTCCTTCAAACTCACATTGATGTATCCCTCACGTTAATGCTGTTATGTGGATGGATTTTAACACAAGATTATTTTGCAGATGACTTGTGACCATCAGTGCTTGGTGACCAGCGTTGAGGCAAAGTGGCCTGGGTCAGTCCATGACTCCCAGATCTTTTGGGAGTCTGCACTGTGCCACAGACTTGAGCAAGGTATGGCAATTGTAACTAACATTTTATATTGCATTTTGTTATACCGATTATGCTAATATTAATTTTCTTCAGGGCTCTTCAGTGGATTGTTGGTAGGGGACCGAGGGTACGCCTGCCAGCCCTTTTTGATGACCCCCCAACCTGACCCCAACACACGGCCACAGAATGCCTTTAATGTGGCCCTTAACAGGACAAGGGTCAAGATAGAAATGACCTTTGGCATCCTGAAAGCACGCTTCAACTGCCTGCGTGGGCTCCGAGTGGCCCCAGACCGGGCTTGTCAAGTGGTGACAGCCTGTGTCGTGCTCCACAATGTGGCCTCCATAAGAAGGGAGAGTGCCCCACCTGTCAGCCAGCAACCCCCAGATGTGGTAGATAGCCCCCATCACCCTCGACTACCCTACTGACAGGGCCGTGAGAGACGCTATAACGAGGCAGTTTTTTGTTTAAGGGGAGACAGGCTAAGCCATTTTTCTTTACATTTACATTGTGGCTTACGGATGTTATTCGTTCAGAGCGGTCTACCCTTCGAGCAGCTGAGAGGAGATGGCGCAAGTCCAAAGACGGTCTGGACCTTGATAAGTATCACTCCCTCCATAAATTCTTCTCTTCTCACAGAACTGGTGCTAAAATCCTCTACTGTCCGAACAAAATTAACTCCGCTTCAAACCCCCACAACATTTTCTCTACCTTCTCCCTTCTTAACCCCCCCCCTCCACCCTGACAGCAGACGACTTTTCCTCCTTCTTTGAGGAAAAAGTCTCCGACATTAACAGTCGGTTCCCTAAACCCACCTTTCGTACCCCCTCACCCTCTATGACTGACCCAACTACATGTCTAAACTTTTTCTCTGACCTCATTCTCTCTCATCAACCCACCTCCTGCCCCCTGGATCCTGTCCCCTCCCCTCTCTTTCAAACCATCTCCCCCTCCATCATAACTTTTCTGCTCCATGTTCTAAACTCCTCTCTTACCTCTGGCACCTTCCCCTCTGCCTTCCAACAGGCCAGAGTTACCCCTCTACTCAAAAAAGCCTCCCTTAACCCTGCCGTCCTCCAGAACTACAGACCGGTATCACTGTTACCCTTCTTTTCTAAAACAATTGAACGTGCTGTATCTAACCAGCTGTCTAACTTTCTCTCTCAGAACAACCTGCTTGACCCCAACCAATTGGGCTTCAAGACCGGCCACTCCACAGAGACAGCCCTCCTTTTAGTCACCACTGCCCTCCAGTCTGCCAGAGCGGCTTCGAGGTCATCCGTGATCATTCTGCTGGACCTTTCTGCAGCGTTTGATACGGTTAACCACCAGATCCTGCTCTACAGACTTTCTGAGATGGGTATCACTGGCACTGCACTCCAGTGGATCTCATCCTTCCTATCGGGAAGATCTTACCAGGTCTTCTGGGGAGGCAAACTGTCAGACCCTCACCAGCTCTCCACCGGTGTCCCACAGGGCTCCATCCTTGGACCCCTCCTCTTCTCTCTGTACACCACCTCACTTGGACCGATCATCACATCCCATGGCTTATCCTATCACTGCTACGCTGACGACACGCTGCTGTACCTGTCGTTCCGACCGATCCGGGGATCTCAGCGAGGATTGAGGCCTGCCTCGCAGACATCTCCGCCTGGATGACCGAGCACAACCTCCAGCTGAACCTCGCCAAAACAGAACTTCTCATCATCCCGGCCAAACCCTCCATCTCCCAAGACCTCTCAATCACCCTGGTATCTGCGACAGTGACCCCTTCATCCTCTGCCAGGAACCTTGGGGTTACCATGGATGATGAGCTCTCCCTCACGGCCCACATTGCTGCGGTCTCCCGGTCGTGTAGATTCACCCTCTACAACATCCGGAAGATCAGGAGATGCTTGTCCAAGCACTTGTCCTCTCCAAGTTGGACTTCTGCAACTCGCTGCTCGCCGGTCTCCCAGCATGCGCAACCCGCCCTCTTCAGAGGATTCAGAACGCAGCGGCATGCCTGGTCTACAATCTACCCAGACGCTCCCACGTTACTCCGCTCCTCATTTCCCTCCACTGGCCCGCATCAGATTCAAGACACTGGTACTGACCTTCCGAGCAGTGAATGGGGCTGCACCTGACTACATCAAGTCTTTCCTGCAGCCTTCCACCCTACCCGCCACCTACGGTCTTCTTCAGACAACCGCCTGCTGGTCCCACCGCTCAAGACCGTCCGGTCCCAACACAAGCTCTTCTCCTGCCTGGCCCCCCAGTGGTGGAATCAACTCCCCACCTCCATCAGAGACACAGACTGTCTCTCCACCTTCAAGAGAAGGCTCAAGACGCACTTGTTCCGGGAGTACAACGGTACTTAGGAATTGTTTGCTGAACCCAATGCTAATTTCCTCAAGGATAACAATATTCTATTTTTACTGTTGCTTGCTTTTTCTACAGGTACACTTGCATTTAGAGATTAACTACATGCTCTTGTGGTTCTTCCCTTTGGCACTTATTTTTGGCTACCCGCAATGCTTTGGGGCTATCTTGTTGTTTTTATCAGTGACCTATGCACTTTGTAAAGCTCTCTCTTGGAAGTTGCTTTGGATTAAAGCGTCTGCTAAATGAATAAATGTAATGTAGTCATTTTATTTGTGTCCTTGGACAAGGCACTTCACCCTACTTGTCTTGGGGGAATGTCCCTATACTTACTGCAAGTCGCTCTGGATAAGAGTGTCTGCTAAATGACTAAATATAAATGTATTTAATGTTGCCACCATATTCGGATTGTGGAGTGATGAAAGATATCCAGAGTGCCCTCTGTAGAAACTTTGGACTCTTAATATGGTGACAAAATGAAACAAGGATTTGCATTCTGTCTTCATCCAATGTTCTGATTTCAGTGCTGGAAATGTATGCAAATTATATCATATTTTACAACTTAATGCATAATTTGCTCATTGAAACATACATTGACAGGAAACTAGTATTGAAAACAATATTTGACCTAATATCAGTTATCAACTGGGGAGGTTTCATGTTGATATTGTGACGGACCTCCCCTTCCCTATGTGTCCATGCTGCCCAGGACTGGGGGGAGTCCGTTCGACTTGAGCTGCCCACCAGGCTTGGGAGAACAACTTCTGTCTGTTACCTGGTTGAATATTAAACCTTTGCTAAACCGGTCCAGTTGTGCCATGTCTCCCTTCCTACTTACATCCGTGAACCAGGTGTAACATGGGGGCTTGTCCGGGATTTGAACCCAGGACCTCTCGCACAGCGAGTGCGTACTGCAGGTGAAGCTGCAGTAGCAGCTGATGAGTATGTCCTTACACACCGCAGTCGGCTATATCGTACCCGCGGTGATTGGGGTTCCCAGGAGGTCCCTTTTGGTTACCGCCAGAACAGGTCTTATAAGGGTGACAGCCAAGCCGAACCCAAGCCTGGTTGGTCATTTCTGCTCAGGGACCGGTCACTGGAAAAATGAATGCCCTGTTCGTGGGGAGTCGTCGGGGCCTTGACATGTTACGCCTTCTGCGGTGGCCGCGCCTGTTGTTGAGGTTAGGGCTGATGCTATTGCTGCTGTGCGGGTTTTCACCGCCCCTTTGGTGTGGGTAGTTGTCCCTGCATGCCTTTTATTACTGAGGGGTATGTGTCTTTGGGGAGTGGTGGCATCCAGATGCCTGTGAAGATCCTCCGTGATACAGGGGCTTTGGATTCCTTCTTATTGGAATCGGTGTTGCCTTTCTCTCCTAAGTCAGACACTGGCAGAAATGTGTTGGTTCGGGGATTGGATCGCAAGTTTTGTCAATCCCTTTGCACAAATTGGTGCTCTCCTTTGGCTTGGTGCACGAAAAGGTGACCATCTCATAATGCTGCGCAATCCCCAGCAGCTGGCCCCTTTGTGCAGCCCTCCAACAACTCCTCGGAAGGAGCCCGCACAAACTCGTCCACCCCGGACATAACACACGTGTAGACGGCTAACCACCGCTTACCCACCTACTTACCTAACCACTAATCTAACTAGCTGCCTCAAGCCTAGTCTTCGCGTAGGTTGCTGGTGGCGGGTAGTTACGCACTACAACCCACTGACCCAACAAGGCAACCTGCAATTGGCGACCCGTTTAAGTCATGGATGTGCCCCCGAGACAAATTGTCTAACCGCACAACCGACTCCTTGCATGACCGTGAGTCACGTACGCTAAACTCACAGCGACCAAACAGACAAACACGACTGCTCATCAAACAACGCTCCCGGACGAGCCCCCATGTTACACCTGGCTCACGGATGTAAGCAGGAAGGGAGACATTACACAATTGGACCGGTTTAGCAAAGATTTAATATTCAACCAGGTAACAGACAAAAGTTGTTCTCCCAAGCCTGGTGGGCACCTCAAGTCGAACTGACTGCCCGTATCCCTGGAACAGGCACTTTAAGCCTCAAGCCTTCCCTGGTCCAGGTGTGTCCACTTAGCCCTGATGAACGATTTAATTGTTCCATACCGCCCTACAAAGGCAAAAGACCGTAATTCGCCAAAGTGTAGAACTGAGAAAAACGACTTCATAGTTTTTGCACTTTCAAAGTAGCTGTCATGCCACATGTATTTTATGTAGGACACTGGAAATCTAGCAGTTTGATGTTTAATTCCTGCCGGACCATTCAAATATGGGTCGAAAAACACCCATAGAACCCGCCTTAATAACTTTGCCATCCAATTACCGATTTTATTTCTGAAAACTGCCAGATACTCATGACAACTTAAGCTCAAAGCACATATCATTGGTTAAGGGGTTAGTGGGAGGGGGAAATAAATCTATCGTCTGCAACGGCAGCCATTGTTTTCTGAGGCGGAGCCAGAGCGGAGACCATGGGAGATTGCCTACAGTGTTAGATATACAGCTTCGAATTGAAATCGGAGACGATATTATGAGTTAAGACAAGTTCCTTAATATGTGTTGTCAATATTGTCTATTAAAAGTCTCAACTTTTTACTTACGAAGAATTTGTTTGTGGGAGTGACGCGAGTGTTTTCAGGAAAGAATGACGTGTCCGGCTTGGCCGTTTGTGACAGGCAGCAATGACGGTAGTAGCACTGTTTAGCTTCGATTTGAGCAGATTTCTAAAAAACTTCGAAAAACAACATTAACTAGGTAGATTATGTATACTCTAAGCTAAATGTACATGCCTTGTTTGGCCAATTCGGTCGATTGTGGAAGAAACTCGAACGTTTTTTACTTATCGAGAGGAGTATCCAGCCATAGCGCTAGCTGCTTTTAGCTGCTTTTGGGACAGGATAATTCCGGTTTCCCCCATGTCTCCACTAGTCACAAGAATGGTCATAACTTTTAATCAAAATAAGGTATTTCTAATCTGTCTTCTGCTCTACATTGCCCACAGACTTGTGGATATTCCACCTACTCAAAGTTTTTCTCTATCTTGTAATTAAAGTGGTGACAAATTCAGTTGTCTGATGAGGTATGGTGGATGGAGAAGTTTTTGTTAAAAATATCTACCTGAAACCACTTTGATAAAATATGATTTGCCTTAAGTAATCATATATTCATTGACATGATAAAAATCCCCTAGTTCTCCTCTTCAAGATGGTATAAACAGTTAAGGTGTATGATTTTATATGAAAATCCATAAAATATGAATATTAATATGCATATCATATTTCAACAGCATATGGAATGTTCGGAATTTTGTATTAGGCAGTAAAGGGTTAAGTGATTACACATCTAAATGATTTTTTATATATTTTTTTGTCTTAAACTGCACTTTTGACCCTTATATTGAAGTTACGGTAGTATACTATAGTCTATAGTAAGTGGTTATAACAAGGCAAAATACAGTAACTTCCGTTTCTATAAAAATCTGTATTTTATAAGCCAATGTAACATACACGTGGATACCTGTCACAAGACTCACAAGACAAGTGTTTTTGATTTAACTGCCAGGGTAGGATACTTACAAAGGACTCTTGTTTGGGATGTTTTGAGTTGAAAGCCAGCGAGCAGGCTAATGCTAGATGTGTTTGTTGTTGCTAGGTTACGTATTAGTTAAAGTGAAACCGTAACTCCATTTGAACGTTTTTGAGTGCTACAAAACAAAGGCAAAGCACCATAACTGATGTTACGGCATTCTGCATTGGCTTTCTAAAGCCAAAGCAGGCTTTTGGAAGTTACGGTGAAGACAACAATCTATTTTCTCTGAAAAACAGACGAGTTAATTTAAGATATTTGGCCATAGATAAAGCAGACCTTAACTGTTCCGAAAAAATATGACAAATTATGACAAAATTGAAGTTACGGTCTTTTGCCTTTGCACGGCAGTATAGGTGTCACACCCTGATCCATTTCACCTGTTGGTTTGTTTCCACCCCTCACCAGGTGTTTCCTATTGTCATCTGTATTTACCCTCTGTTCTGCCTGTGGCCAGATCGTCTTGTGCTTCACAGTCGTTTCCAGCATTCCAGTTTGTTTCCCGTCCGCATTTGGGTCCACCATCCTGCCTTGTGTCGTCGGCCCTTTGTATACCAATATCCTACAAAAGAATCAGAAGGGATTTTATTTGCCATGAATGTTTGCACAAACAAGGAATTTACTTTGGCAGGGAGGTGCATACATTAAACATATAGGAATATTGAAACTTAAATATGTGGACTAACTATACAAAAGGAGCAAAGTCTAGCTAATACTAAGGGGGTCTAGCTAATACTAAGGGGAATAAAAAATAAAATATAAGTTATAAGTGACTGACTCAGGCAGATCAGCCTTGTACTTGTGGTCTTTGTGCAAGTATTGCCTACTGGTACTTATCGGTTTGAATGATGTTTTTGGTGGCCAAGCCGCGAAGCCACTTGTGTTTCTACCTTTTCTTATTATTATTGGTGGCGAAGCGGCAAAGCCACTTAACTGTTTTTACCTTTTCTTCTTATTATTAATCATCTTCTTCTCCCATTGGAGTCTATGGCAGCCCCTAGAACCGTATGGTAAAAAGTTGTGAAATTTGGCACACATTAAGCACAGTCCCCTCTTTATTTTCACCAAGTTTCATGTCTCCCAGCATTCTAGCGCCATCAACGGGTCAAAGTTGGACTTGTGTTTACACACGTAACTTTTGAACCATATGACAGATTTTTTTAAATGAGGTACCATTAGGTGCGTTCGACCTGGACTGCAGCTGCATGAAACAACCGGCGAGAATGTCCGCTTGCAGTCGGGGAGGAATTGAAAACGGCTCTGTGAAGTCGGACATTTCAGCTTCTCGTGGTTTGCTGCGTTGACGTCAGTCATGGCCGATTAAGCGCTGTTTACTTACTTTACTCTATTTATAATTAAGAATTATAGTGAAGAGGCGGAGTAAAACCCTTTCTTCCATAAATGTTTAATTCAATTCAACTGTTTGGTCCAGATTTGAGCATTGGCGAAACTGAAGGTGTCCCAATATTACAAAACACGTGTTAAAGTTGTCATGTGTGAGTCTGGCCAATCATGAAATAGCTGTGTCATCACTTGAACCCGTGCAGTTGCTCTTGAGAAAATGCGCTCGGCTACACAGCCGGCAGTTCTCTAATCGATCTCACGGTACTTTGATGGCGACGTCACAGTGACATGTCCTCGTTGCTGTCTCAAGTCGGACAAAAAGGCTAACCAGAATTCACTGTTTCAAGTCAGCCGCCTGCAGCGCCGCATGAAGTCGGGTCATGTCGAACGCACCTTATGTCTCATGATATTTTGGGACACATGATGACTTGTGATAACAGCAGAATTAATGCGGCCGCCATTTTGAATTACTGAAAGTTTTTTCTTTACTCCTCCTACAAATGTTTTCCAATCTTCACAAAATTTGGCAGATATCATCTTCAGACCAACCCTCTCATATGTTTTTTGGATTTTCAAAACCGTTTGCCCGCTACAGCCAATAGAAATATGCCCAGCAAACTGGATGTTGGGTCGTATCTCATCAAATCTTTGATGGATTCACACCAAACTTGTTGCGTGTACTCGTTACTGTCTTCTGAGGATGTGTAACATGTTTTCTCAGTCTTATGACTGCTTGGCCACCTTATTGCTGCTTACAACTATATTTATACTTGTTTTTTATTTGCTCCCAGGACCGTTTGGCACTATCAGGGTTGCAACTAAAATATTACAGCAACATAAGTTTAACGTTATGGAACGCACAAGTGTAATTAGGTAACATCTTGTGCCTGGGCTAGTGATCAATAAGTCATGTAATGTACGCATTACAGCGTCGGCAATTTTGCAAGCAGCGACGGTGTTAATCTTTGCCTGTATTATATGTTTACGCGTTTGATAAGTTTCCATAATTATCGTTTGCTCCTCCTGAGTAAAATATGCGGCTCTTGTTCTGTCCATGTTTGTGATTGGACATAAGGTTACATGTATTCCATAAATTGTGTGTAAATATCAACTATTGGACTGTGTAGACTACATGTTGTAATAGTTTCCATGGCTTACTGTAACAATACAGGATTAACTGTATTGTAATGTAATCAAATCTCATACAGACAATACTCCAGCTTGATGCCAGTTACACCTTGCATGAGTTGATATGTGTGTGAGGCAGGATTCAACCTCGCAAAGCGCAGACGAAGAGGGCGAAACATTATTGTCCAACGTGCTCTGGTGGATGGGCCTGGCCAGCGTGCGGGTAATGTTTCACTCTGTGCAGCCATCAGCAAACATGGAGTCCTTCACCACCATGCTACTCTTGGCCCATATAACACACGTCTTCTGGCTTTTCTGGATGGCCTACGGGATGCTCTTTTTCAACATGCCCAGAGAGAAGTGCAGCCTTTTATATTGTTGTTTGGGACAACATACGTTTCCACCATGGTGTTCTTGTGCGAAAATGGTTCATGAATGATCCAAGATTCACAAGTGTTCCTCCCACCATACTCACCTTTCCTCAATCCGATAGAGGAGTTCTTCTCAGCATGGCGTTAGAAGGTCTATGACAGAAATCCCTATGTTCAAATCGACTTTCTCCAAGCCATGGAAGAAGCTTGCAGGGACATTGCTGTGGAGTCTTGTCAGGGATGGCTCAGACATTCAAGGGCATTCTTTCCTTGCTGTTTAGCTAGAGAACCGTCTCTGGAGAGAATCCCTCACGGAATTGCTCCTCCCAAGGTTTCTTCAATATCTAGTGAATTTTTCGGGAGTTTTTCCCTGTCTTCCTTGAGGGTTGAGGTTGGCTGAGGGGCAGTTCTATAGGCGTATGTAAAGCCTTCTGTGACATTGCTTGTAAAAAGGGCTATACAAATACTGTAAATTTCATTTGATAATATTACAGTCCATATACATAATATTATAACCATCCCAACTTACAGTTTTTCACAATTGTAAACACACGTTTCTCAAAACAATAACGTCTTTCTCATAACTGCACACACAAACCTGAAAACCTCACACACAGAATGCTAAACCTGACACTCCCTTTGCAAGATGGCTCTTTGCCATCAAATCTCTTACCTGTTCACAAAATGCAACTCGTGTTCTCATTTGGTACACACAGCCATATTTTCAAATGACACACACATAACATTCATAACAGTACATACAATAAGCATTTGCTGCACACTACCAAGCATTCACAGCACACAATAGTGCAAAATTGAAAACGCAATTCTCAAAATGGAACACACCATATGAATGACATTGACTCCGGAGAATAAGCCATTTCTCCTTTTGTGAAATGTCTCAGTGTAGGCCCACCTTTTTCACAGAAAAACATAAAACGGCACACAAATATGCAGTAGACAACTGTCAATTAGCCTGCTCAACCCCCCCCCCCTCCCCTCCCCCCCCCCCTCACAAAACTGAGTTAGGCATCACGCCTCTGATTCCTGTCTGGCCAGAGGGCCTCATCCACATCACAGGGGATGTTCTCCCTGTCCGAGCAGCATTGGAAAAAACGCAGCGAGTGGCGCATGAAGCCCTGACAGGCCTCAACACTCACGTCTCCACAAGCCTCCTCCATGGCCAGGAGTAGTGGGACCCGGCCCTGTGGGTCCCGTTCATACACCTTCCACCTCCAAGCTGAAAATAACTTCTCAATGGGGTTCAGGAAAGGAGAATAAGGTGGAAGGTATAGAACCGTAAAATGTGGGTGGTTCTGGAACCACTCACGCACTTGAGCAGCCCGGTGGAAGCTCACATTGTCCCAGATCACAACGTGATTTATCAGCTGTGGGTCATGTATCTGGCCAGGTGGTACCGCCCAGATCCTGGTTTCCTGTAGTTGTCCCCAATACGAGACCCTCCAGACCCAACTTCCCAACCAATTTTTTTGTGGGCGGGACGAAGTTGGGCAGCCAGGCTAGTGGGCGGGACGAAGTTGGGCAGCCAGGCTAGTTCCATTCCAGAAAAAACCCTACATCTTTCATCTCAATGCAATACAATGAATGCATACTATAATTTGTACGCAATATTTAGTTTTGTGTGTGTTGTGTGTCCTTCCAGGAATTACGAACTCCCAAAACAGGGTCAGGTACAGACCGGGGGGAAGTGACCGCTGCAACCTGGCAGTTCTATGAGGACATGCATGAGGTGCTGGGTGCCAGGCCCTCACTCGACCCTCCTGTGGTGGTGGCATCCTATTATGATGATCCCACGCCTATCCGCATGGTATTTAATGCAGTACATTTTGTGGTCTGGAATAGCAGAATGTTAACATGTTGTTATTGTAATGCTCTCAGTTATATGACCCCAAACATTTGTCGACTTTAAGTCAAGATGTATCTTGTTCCTTTAGGAGATTGTTGAGCCCTCATCCCCAGCCAGCACGTCGGCAGTTCACCCAGGTCTGAAACCTCTGCCATGGCAAGCCCCCCAACTCCCTCACCTCACTAAAAAAGAAAAAGACACGATATCCTGGATTTCCTCACTGAGGAGTCCAATAAGGAACAGAGGCGCCACGAGGAGAGCGAGGCCAAGACAGAGAGGTTATTGGTCCTCTTCGAAAAGCTGGTGGAGAAACTTTGGTTGGAGAAGCTTTGTTTTTATTTGGCCAAATCTTTGTGTGTGGTTTGGTTGCTATTTGCACTTTGTATTTTTTGAGTTATTACATTTGAGTGTCTTTTTATTTGTGTGCTGTGTGTGGCATTAAAGTTCTTGTTCATAAGAATATAAAACACTGTTGTCATGTTCATTGGGGCTTCAGAATAAGAATCATAATCAGAAAGGGTTTTTAATTGCCATGAAAGTTTGCACGGACAAGGAATTTCAGTTGGCAGGAAGGTGCATAAATTCAAGATATATGACACTTGTCATTTTCATGGGGCTTGCACATTGTCTGAAACTAGGGCAGCCAGTCTGTTTCTTGTGTCATTCCCAGAGGTTTCATTGTATACCATGGGTTCACGAGGAGGTTGGGGGTCATTTAAGTCCCCAAAATTGTCTTCATCTGGAATCAGTGTGTCACCATCGTCCATACGCACATGAAGCAATTACCTGGGGTGCAAACGTGGGCTTCACCTCCAAAGCTCTGAAAAGCATTGACCTCCATCTTGTCTTCATCATGCCAAAAGCCCTTTCAATAATGCTGCGCCCCCTTGACTGATAGTAATTGAATCGCTGCTGTACTTGTCCATGTACTGGCTCCTTGAAGGGGGTGATGAGGCAAATCGGAGTTTCCAAACAGGGATACCCACCATCATCCAGAAGAATGTAGCCTGTTGGGGGGTACAATTCTTGCGGTATAAAAACTGCTCTTTTTCTTTATTCGTGTGTCATGGACAGAGCCCGGGTACCCCACAAAAATGTCCAGAAACCTGCCATTCGAGTCACATATTGCCTGCACGAGTAAAAGCCTTTATAATTCAAATAGTCTAATCTGTGACGCTGTGGTGGTTTTATCTGTATGTGGCTGCCGTCGATTGCTCCAACCACATTGTGGAATGCAGGGGTTCCTGAAATGTTGATGAATCCCTGACCAACTGCAGGCAGGTCCACTGTTAGAGGGAAATAGATTGCTCTCTTCAGATTGTCCCATATGTTCTGGGCCACTCTGTGGATGATACGGTGAACTGTAGCCTTTGGTACATGAAAGACACGGGACACCACCCGATAAGAGAGTCCATGTGCCAGCCATTAGGTGTATATGAGTACTTCAAGCTCATTACCCCAGCCATGGGCCTGCTCCCTTTGTAAAAGCCTCTGTAAGCTGTGCATCGCTGTTCTGCTGAGGCGGAAATCCTGCTTCAGCTCAGTCTCAACATCAAACCACATGCGCATGTATAGGCACTTGGGGTTTATGGCACAGTATCTTGTTGGAGCACCAGTCTGAAAAAGAAAAACATTTCACACCATTAATGGGCTGACTTGGAAAAATGTTTGCCCCTTCTAAGTACTTTAACGTCTCCCCTTTCCCACAACAAAGCACATAGTGACTAGAGTTGTCTCCCTTCCCCATAACAAAGCACATAGTGACTAGGCCATGGTCCAAATGCATCGACCTACAATCGGGTACAACTTACGAGTTGCGTAAATCCTTAACATATAGCTAATAGTCATTACAAAAAACTACTTATACACATAGATCTTAACTGGGTTCGTATTACAATATAATATAATTCCATGTAATGTACCCGTGTCCAGCTCAGTCACTGTCTTGGTTAGTTCGGTTAACGTTAAATACAACATTGAATACACGTTGTTTGCAACAAATCCATACATACCATAAGATCCTCCAGCATTCGTAGGCGTCGTAGACCTCTTCTTCTCCCTTGATTTCTCCGATTTGTTGCATTCAATCGCAAAAACATCACTAAAGCCCACGCAATCGACAAACACTCACTTGCAGACGGCATCTTGGAAGTTTGTGATCAAAACATTGTCGCCTCTGGTGACGTAGCAGCCAGCTAGCGACGATGTATGATGGCGTAATCGTAACCAAGTGTCGTCTAATTTCCTAGGGCTATGTAGCCCTTACCCCTTAGTTTTGTGGGCCAAGGGCTAGGGGTAAATTAAGGGGAAGGGGTGTATTGGGATTTGGCCTTAACACCGGTGCCCCCCAGGGTTATGTGCTGTCCCCCATGCTGTTCTCCCTGTATACCAACGACTGCTCCTCTGGTGACCCGTCTGTCAAGACCATCAAGTATGCAGACGACACCACCATAATAGGTCTCATCAGTAACAACAATGAGTCTGCCTACCGGAGGGAGGTCGGCTGGTCGTCTAGAGTCCTGGGGCCTCATGTATAAACGTTGCGTACGCTGGTTTTCACGCACATTTTGTGATGTATAAAGATTTACTTGACGTGAGAATGTGCGGGCCGTCACGGAAACTTTTGAGCAGACGCAAAAATGTGCGGACCGTCCGCAAAGTCTTGTCTGGCTCTGTAACATGGCGAATTCTAACTGAAAAGTGCCGAGACTCACCAAGCATAACAAAATAAAGTTTCCACTAGTACGTTTAAGACGTTGACTATTCAAAAAACATAAAAATAAAAGTTTGATCATTAATATGGATGATCACATCAAAATGCCAAAACCCAAAATGCTATATAGCCTTCTGTTTATACCGCCACCACTTAGTAACTTCTGTTAACCCCCCAACCCCCCCCCCCCCCCCCCCAACTGTATGTCCTCAGTACAATGGTTTGCTTGACCCGATGTTATGCTGGGGACACACTACAATATCCTAATCGATTTGAACACTTACTGTCATAATCACGACCAGACTTTTTAAGACCTCGCCTGTGGCCATGTTTGTCCATCTCTTTCTGTCTCTTTACTACTGCTTCGATCAACTGGCACTTCATTTTTCTGATCAATGACACAGTATTCAGTCAAATAAGTTCTCATCATTTATAACTGTGTAAACTAGTTGTAACTAACAATGTAAAGCGAGACAGGTATGTTATTACTTGTGAAGAAGGACCTTATAAATAAGTAATTCGTTTTTTTGGTGCCATTCTGTTAACATCTAAAAAACATTGAAATGAGCAGTTTGGTATGACAATATCAACAAATCCTAAGTTTGCAGATACTACTTAGCATAGCTTCGACCGCAACTACGGCAATCCGAAGACCCCAAGTACGTTCTTTTGAAGAACCTTGAAGCATCCTTGCGAGAACGGTCTTGCAAGACCCCAAGAATGGAGAACAAATAGAGATGCGGGTTTTCTTGACTATTGCACAATACCCTGGACTTGCTAGCTAGGTTATCGGAAAGTCAGAGCAAATTTACAAATTAGCCATTTCATCAATTAAAAAGCACATTTTCAGCGATTACACTGCCCATTTTTCTTCACATTTGAATTCAGATGCTGATTTACATGTACCGATTAGTTGAAATATGAATAGTAAAAACCAACAGTACTTCTGGGAAATCAGAAGCGTTCAGTCACCTTCCGATGCATCCTTGATAAAAGGGACATATCAAGAACACTTCCGGGTATTTTTTTCGTTCTTGATGACTTGTGTTCTTTGGATTGGAACCGTACTTGGCAATGAAAGATGACGTAAAACGAGTTCACAAGAACAGAGAATAACGTGGATTGATAAACAGCCATAGTCACACTGCCACCTATTGAATTGGATAACCATGGACCGTAACAAGATAATCAATATTTTGTTGCAGTAGTGAATGTAGGTTGCGGCTCGACATTAAATTATAACATGAACAGGGTATCCGCGGGTATTAAAAAGTATTTAAATCCATTTAGGGAAAATGAAGGCCCTTAAAAGGTATAAAAAAGTCTTAATCCCGATTTTATGAGGTATTACATTTTGTTCACGCTTTGTCCAAAGAGTTTGACTTAAAGTATGCATGAATATATTTTTTCCTCCCCAAGACTATTAAAAACAATGACGTGCTTGGTCAGCGAGTCACATATTTTGCGAAGTGCACAGTTAGGTGATGTGTCGCCCTCCAAATGTCGCGAAACAGACTCCGAAATGGGGAAATGTAATTTTGTGGACTCCTGGTTGGAGAAGGATGAATTTATGCAATCGCTGAAGCCTGTCCCTGAAAACAGGTTTACTGTACATATTGTAAAAAGAAGATTAGCGTAGCTTCGATGGGCATCAACGCCGTTGGCCGCAGAGACCAGCCGCAGCAGTCCATTGCCAGTTTACGTGCTCCACCAGCGACACCACACCCAACACGACAGCTGAACTTGTCAAAACGGCTACGACAGCGACTTCTGGCCCATCAGGGTGGCTATGGGTGGCACAACAACTATGCGCGCGGAGGTTATCTGGTGTCTCAATAATGCAGTGAATCACCGCTCACTGAACTCAAACATTCAAAAATGGCTATAAACCTTGTTTTTTATTCTTTAATTTATTATTTTGAGCTATGTTTCTTCGAGTTTATCTGAGTTATGTTGTATGGTTGTGCTCTATAGATTTATTTGCAAATTACAACAGTGTATTAATTTTAAGTTTTTTTGCAGATTAGAACTTGAAGTGGCGATGAGGTCTTAAAATATTTTGAGAAGGTCTTCAAAAAGTCTTAAAAAAATATTGAAAAAGTTAATTTCAATATTTTTTTACTTCTTTCATAACAAGATGGCCGAGAATCAGTGTTGTAACGAATGTAAATCACAGATGTATAAAACTATTCTGTTGTCTTGAATTTGAAAATAATGTTAACGTTAACTTTGCTGTCAATCATTTCACGACACCAGAGTTCTTTTCAACGTCAAACTACTTGATTAGCTTACATTCAGTAGTTGGGGCACTACACAAATGTATGTATAATATGCTCTCAATTGTGTAATGTTAGCCAATGAACACCAACAGGGGTGGTCTTTCCTACAGGCGGTCGCCTAGGGCGCCACCCAGAGTTTTTTTTTTTTTTTTTTGCTGGGCAGTTTTATTTTGCACCCCCCTCGATATCGAAATAATTTACCAAACATTTGTGTAAAATGAGCCAAAAAAAATCGAACATGGAAGGGGTACGTATCGTGTTTTCCTGACTTTAAGGCGCGCACTAAGCCTTTAATTTTCTCAAAAAACGGCAGTGCGCCTAACCGTGCGTGTCCACTACAGTGGAGTGGTGCGGAGCAGAGCGTCAACGCCCGGTTTCATTGAAAATGAATTGGAAGCCGACGCTCGACGCTGCTCCGCTGTAGTGGACACGCACGGTTACGATCCAGTATAGTGCCCTATAGTGCGGAAAATACGGTACCTCCTTGGTGTTACAACAATATGCTAGTACAGTGTCAGTGAGGCGTTTGGTTAGACGAAATAATGAAGAGGCATAAGCCAACCGGAGCTGAATTTGAAAAGAAAAGAAGAAGAGAAACGTTCAAAGGCAAAAGGTAAATGCTTGTATGAAATACTGTACATTGAGTAACAACGTAGCTTAGCTAAGTGGTGGAGCGAGCTAGGTAGCTAGATAATCAAGAACTATGCATCTTGGAATAAAAAAAGTATGTCCGGCTTTCCAAATACAGCAAAAAGCTTAATAATTACATAATAGCTATATTTAACAAATACTGATAACACATACTCTCATTTTAGATTCACTTTTAAAATATCTGGCACCAACTGCGGCAATTGACGATGAACAGCCAGGCACCTCGGCTGTGCCGGGATCCTCAGGTGAGTGCAATGTGTCAGTAGATGTTCGTGATGATGAATAATTGAATGTAAAAGTGACAATATGTTGTGTCATGTCTAATCCAGTCAATATATTTACTCGTGTTCTCTATATATTTATAGACCTACAACCACTAGAAGGAACATTAGAACAGCAAGCTGCTCATCCTGATGAGATGACCACTGATTCCACCCATACACTCTTCTCAGGTCTCATGAATGTGAAGATTGTTAGCTATTTACCTAATTGACCTAATGTTTTATTTATCTCAGTTGGCTCAAGGATGTCCTCTTTAAAAAAATATGAGGATATGCTTTAGATGAATTAATCTACATGAACCATTCATGATGCAGTCATACAATAACATTAAATTGTAATTACATATGTCATTTGAAAAAATGTATATACTGTAATGTGTATGTGTATATATAATGTATATATATGGATTATACAAGGTTATACAAACAGCTGAATATCTTATATCAAGCAACAATGGTTTTAAAACTACAACAATGATGTCAGGGTTCACACCGCAGTTGAGATTGCGCGTGTGCGTCCTTGAGAACGTATAACTTATGTTGTCAGTTCTTAAGATCGTTATTGTATAAGTCTATAGTTCTTGCAAATTTAAATCAAGTTAACTGGTGATTTTCGTTGTTTGTATTCTTCCCCTGCTAGCTAAATTGCGCATGTCTGTTGATTTGATAGCGATTGCTGCCCTTTCTCAGGTTTGTATTTTAGGTGCATTATTATGCTGAAGTAGTTTTAATTAATAAAAGGTGGGTATATTGTTAATATTTGCTACAGAATGCTTAGCCTATCAAGATCAAATGAAGCAGGCAGTGTACATGCTTCAGAGTGGCCTACCTTAATCGATAGGCTAGGCTACTGACCATTTACAATAAGTTGTTACGTCAATTATTAATTGGCAGCATTTATGCCATTTAAAACATACTTTATAACTTTATCGCTTTAGGGGAAATAAGACGAAAATATGTGTCTCTCGGCTGTCTTGTTTTTCGGCTTTGCCATGGGCAACTCCTCTGATTCGGAGCCGACCCGTTTGTTGGGGGTGTTCCGGAGGTACACGGAGGAAGTTCTGATCGATCACCCAGAGGTGCACCCTCCGTGGACCTCGGCGACAACGGGAATGGCCAAGTTTGACGCAGCTCGCGTCCGGCCCAGAGATTGGCTACCATCACTGATTGGCCAGTCCATCGCATCCTCGACTCCCTGTACGACCGGGGTGTGTCTCCTCCCAGAGGATGTATTCACGAGGAACTGTTCGATTTTTTTCATGGAGTGCGGCGGTATCGCTCCTCCCGCTCCCCCAAGTGCTCCGGCAGGGAAAGGCAAGGGGGAGGAGCCTGGCCCCGGTGACGCCCACCTCTAGTTCGGTGCTGGCGGCCCTGTTGGACATCAAAGTATCTCTGGCTGACATGGGAGCTCGTGTCGTCGCGTTGGAGGGCAGGTCGGCGACGGCGTTGGCTCCGCAGTTTCCTGGGTCCGGAAGCACTCCTGCGGCCTTGGACTTCGCAGCAAATCCTAGGTGGACTCTGGCTTCCGCCTTACCAGCGGCCGCTTCTGGGGCGCTGTTCCTGTCTCCCGCGGCTGGCATTTCCGCCCATCTGAGGAGCCAAATTCTAGCAGGTACCGACGTCAATCTGGGTAAGATACTGCTATGCTCTGCGGATCCGGTGGGTAGTCGAGTGCGGGGAAGTGTCCGTGCTCCTCAAGGGGTGTGATCCCAGGATGTCCAAAAACCTGACTCTGCCCAAGTTCTACGTGGCTTTCGGCGTATACCGCGACACGCTCTGCAAGGCTTACCCTGAGCGCCGCGTGGAGTTCGATAACTACCTGGCATTGATTTCGGATTTAGCAATGCGCTATGGCGGAACCCTCTTCTATGAGTACCACAAATGCTTTTCTGCCAAGGCGGCATTATACATCACAAAGTTCAACGTCCGTGTGGATTGGTCGGTGCTCGACCTCGATCTGGTCAGCAGCAGGGTGTTCACCGGGCATGTGCCGATGTGTTGTTCCGTGTGCGGTTCGTTGGCCCACACGGTGAATCTGTGCCCGAGGACTGCATTTGCACCGCCGATCTAAGCAGAGGGGTCGGCCTGCGGTGCATCCACCTCGGGCGGTCAAGCCGGTCGAAGGAAGGTACGGCCCTCCTCCGCTGCAAGCACCTCGCTGTGCATCACGTACAACAAAAGTTTTTGTAGGTATACTAATTGTAGGTTTCTGCATGCTTGCAGTTATTGCGGGGATGCTCATCCCCGATCTGTTTGCCCTCGTCGGGCCCGCCCTGCTCCGAAGGGGAAATGATTAAACATCCGTCAACCCCAGTCAACGTATCGAGACTTTCTGCCGCGTTGGGGAGTCATCCCAATCGCTGTTTTGTGTCTTATTTACTCAATGGTTTGGTGCACAGGTTTCTTGCTGGTCTTTGTTATCTGCCTGACGTGAGTCATGGGTGCCCCAATTTACAAACGGCGATCAAAGAGCCGGCGGTCGTCGAAAAGCTCCTCGAGAAGGAAGTGGCTAAAGGGTTTATGATCCGACCTTTCTTTGCGCCCCCTTTTGCCCCGTACCGAGTAAGCCCCATAGGCGTCGCAACGCGCAAGTATTCTGGCAAGAAACGCCTCATCATTGACCTGTCTGCCCCTCATGATGGCGTCGTGCCCAGCATTAACAGTTTGATTCCCCGGGAGCCGTTTTCGCTGTACTACGCTAGCGTCGATTATGCCATCAGCATGATAAAAACCGCAGGCAGGGGCGCGTGGCTAGGGAAAGCCGACATCACCGACGCGTTTAAGGTCATGCCTCTTCACCCCTCTCAGTGGCATTTATTCGGCGTTAGGTGGGGCAGCAAGCTGTACTTCTCTGTCAGGTTGGCGTTCGGCTGCCGCAGCAGCCCACGTATTTTTGACTCGCTGTCGGAGGCGCTGTGCTCGATCCTGGTGAATGTCCACAGGCTGCCGTTCGTTTTGCACCTGCTGGACGATATTTTGGTGGTGGATTTTCCATCGTCTCCACCCACTCGCTGTATCTCGGTGTTGAGGGACACGTTTGGAGACCTGGGTGTTCCGCTGTCCGCGGAGAAAACCGTAGGCCCGTTTACCTCCTTGGAATTCCTCGGTATCAACCTAGATAGTGTTTCCATGCAGGCGTCAATACCCGCGGAATAACTGGAGCGCGTTCGAAGCGTCCTGAAGGCCGCTTCGGGCGCCGCTTCAATGGCTAAACGTGAACTGCTTTCGTTGCTGGGCCATCTGAATTTTGCTATGCGCATCATACCCCAGGGCCGTGCGTTCGTGTCCCGTCTGTTGGACTTGGCTAAAAGCGTGCCTCATCTCCTAGACTGCGTGGTGTTGGACGACGGCTGCCGATCGGATTTGCGTTATTGGAGCGTGCTGTGCGAGCATTGGAACGGTATCAGTTTTTTCTATCACGATTCCGTGGAGTCGTCCGTCCCTCTCGATTTTTACACCGACGCAGCTCCCTCAGTTGGGTTCGGGGGGTTTCACGGTTTTTTCTTCTTTCTGCGCCGCATTCGGCGTGAGCCCTAGGCCTGTGAACATGTCTGTTTTGTGTGCCTTCATAGTTCATTGCTTCGAATCACAGAAGCTGCATCCCTCCTCCATTAAAGCACTGGTGTCAGGCATTCAGTTTAATGTACGGTGTTCGGAGCCCTCAGCATGCAGCCTGCTCGGGAACCCAAGTATCCGCCTGCTGATGAACGGGCTGAGGAAGCAGCGTCCGGAGACCAAAGATAAACGCTTACCAATCACCTTACCCCTCTTGCACACGCTGGTGTCCAATTTGAGACAAGGGTGCTTCGGGCCCTACATCGACACGCTTCTTGAGTCAGTATTTTTCACGGCCTTCTATGGGTTTCTGTGGTGTGGGGAATTCACCTCCAGATGTGCCACCTTCGATCCATATCGTGACCTAACCTTATCTGATGTTGTGTTTACAGTTGTTCTAAGACAGAAGTTGCATGTAGAGGTACCCCAGTCGTGATTGCTCGGACTAATTGTGTTTTTTGTCCACTCTCCTCCATGTCCCGGTATCTGCTATGTCGCCCACGGGCGACGCCATCCGAGCCCTTGTTTGTCACCGACGAAGGCAAGGCCATGACGAGATCCTGGTTCGCGCAACGACTCCGCGTACTGCGTGTTCGCTGTGGGCTGGCCCGGAGCTGTACACAGCACACTGCTTCCGGATCGGGGCAGCCACCTGGGCATCATCCAAGTGCCTACAGCCACTCTGAAAATGATAGGGCGTTGGTCTTCATCGGCATACGAGCGCTATGTACGCCCCAATGCCTTGGACATCCTCGGAGCCCAGAGGTCTATGAGTTTTGTATGAACGGAGCTTGCGGCCATGTGGTCAAGTGTAATTACTGCATTAATAAATGAATGGCAGTACAGATGGTGGCTGGGTCGACTTGTTAACCCATAGCAGTAGAATATCTCTTTAGATCTCGGTTCGGGCGTGGTGATCCGCAGACGTGCTCTGATCTGGTAGCTACCAATCAGAATCCATAGTGTCTGAATCGAGATATCTCTAGAGATACCCTGGACTCCAGGGAACGGCGGGTGCTCTGCCGACACATTTGTTTATTCATTCTCACATAGGGATATTGATGGCACTACATGCGCCTCGCGTACATCTTTGAGGTTGCCGACGGGCGCTAGAGGAATGGGTCTCTAGAGACAGCTGTAACTCTGCCCTGTATGGATGAGAGGTTACCGGATCACAAACATTGTAGAACGTCTCCGTAGATCTTGGCTCAGCACTGGTGATCCGCAGACGTGCTCTGATTCGGTAGCAATCGATCAGAATCCAGCGTCCGAGTCAAGATATCTGCGGAGACACCCTGGATACCGGCCAGGGAACAGCAGGTGCTCTGCTGACACTAGTCATTCTCACTAGATAACTATATCTTCGTGTTCCGGCGTACATGCTGCCTTTGTGTACATCCTGATGGGTTCGCTGACGGGCTCAAAGAGGGGCAGCTCTCTGGAGGTAGCTATCTGCCCGATGTCGGATGAGAAGGGTACCGGGGAGATGGTCGGTGTATTTGGCTTGTCACGGGTTCACCTTCCGTCCAGCACCGGGTTTGGACGGGATGTGCGCGTGGGACGACTCGGTAAACCGCACATCAGATGGTATGTAACGCGATGGATATGCACACATAATCTTAGTCATCGTTAATGCTAGCATGACCCCCGCATCCAGAAAACGCTTGTTTTCGCCACTAGTACGTACGTAGTGGGATGTCAGGGGGTCCTCCTGTGGCTCAGGAGCAGCGGCGCTCCGCTCTACACATAGTCTGCATGGCAGAGTGGTGGCGTGTGTTGGGGGATTATATCTCTATTGCTCCCTGCCTCATATGTCATGTTTGTATGTGTTGCATCGAGGAGGCAGGGAGTGCTTCCCTTAGATCATCCACTCCGCCAAAGTCAAATCTACATGTCCATGTCATGTAACAATGAATGCTCAAATCTAATACGTGATTGTCTTGACTGGAATAAGCACAGCTAGTTCTGGCAGGGCAATCGGGCAGCGCGCGTCAGTCAGTTATCGGGGACGTAAGGCATCTTACTCCACCTTCCTTACTCCACCCACTACCACACCCATGTAGCAGCGCATATCCATTGGGCCACGTCCGATAAGGCGTCTTTAAAAGACGCGCGGATATGCACACACTCACCCCAGTCGTTGTATGATCAGTGCTGCTGCCACCCTCCACCGTCTCCTTCTCCCCCATGTTGTCTGTATCTATCCAACAGGGGGATTATATCTCTATTGCTCCCTTACTCATGTGTCATGTATGTATGTGTTGCATCGAGGAGGCAGGGAGTGCTTCCCTTAGATCATCCACTCCGCCAAAGTCAAATCTACATGTCCATGTCATGTAACAATAAATGCTCAAATCTAATACGTGATTGTCTTGACTGAAATATATATATATATATATTTTTTTGTGTGTGTTTTTTTGGTGTCAGCACAGAAGACCCATTTTGACCCAGGAAAAACCCTGGATGTGTGTGTGTGAAGTTATTGCGCACATGAGATGAGGAAGTGTGCTTTTTGTGTGCCTTCCAGATGCAGCAAAGACAACGATCCATTACCAACTGATCCTGCTGACTGGCCTGCATATCTCACGGACACAATAAAGACAGAGTTTGTTCGGAGAGGACCAAATCAGGTAACACCTGATTTCATTTTTCCGAGGAGAGATGATGGGAGAAGTTGCCACCACCAGTACTTCAGCAGGACCTTAGTAAATGGAGAAAGGATTAAAAGAAGTTGGTTAACATATTCAAAAAAGAAAAACTGTCTTTTGTGTTGTAAGCTTTTCTCCCCAAAACTATTTTTTTTAACAAATGGAGGACTGTCTGATTGGAAAAATGCAAGTGCTGCTCTAAACAGCCATGAAAACAGTCCGGAACACCTGAACAATTTGGCGTCATGGAAAGAATTGGCAGTTTGATTAAAACAAGTTACAACCATTGACAAAAAAGAGAAGGCCCTCTTAGAGGCAGAGCAGTCGGTGGAGAGCAGTACTGACAAGACTGGTTGCAATTGTAAAGTCGCTCGCTGTGCGGAATATGGCATTTAGAGGACACTCAGAAATACTCCACTCTCCTTCAAATGGTAACTTTTTGAAAGAGGTTGAGCTTATGGCACAGTTTGACCCAGTGATGAAAGACCACATCCACAAGGTTAAATGTGAAACATCACACAATAGTTACTTGGGCAAAACCATCCAGAACGAGTTGATCCAATGCATCAGTGAAAAGATACTCAACAATGGTGCAGGAAATAAAGGAATGCAAATACCCGGATGTTAGCTACATTGAACAGCTGTCAGTTGTGATAAGAATTTTGACAGTGGAAGAAGACCCCCAGGTAAAAGAGCACTTCATCGGATTCCTAGTAGCAGAGGACTCCACTGGCAAAAGTTTGTCTGCCCTGATTTTGAAGAAGCTGGAGATTGCCTTCGATGACTGCAGAGGACAATGGGGCAAATATGAGAGGAAAGAACAAGGGAGTACAGGCCAGGCTACTGCAATTAAACCCAAGATCTTTGTTCATGCCTTGTGGGGCACATACACTTAATTTGGTCATTTCCGATGCTGCCAAAAGCTCCAAAATCATTTTTTGGTATTGTGCAGAAGCTGTACTGTCTGTTTTCTGCCTCTAAACAGAGATGGGCCATCCTCAAAAAAAATGTGAACCTTTTGCTGAAAATGTGGTCAGAAACCAGATGGGAGAGCAGAGTGAAACTGTGGAACCTCTGCGATATGAAGCCGCAGCTGTATGAGATGCACTGCTTGAGGTGAGAAACCAGCCCAAAGACCCAATTGTCAGGATTGTAACCCAGTCTCTGGCAGAAGAAGTGGGATCATTCCGCTTTTCACTGTGCACAGTGGTCTGGTATGATGTGTTGAATCAAATTCAGCATGTGAGCAAACTCTTGCAGTCCCAAACCATGCAAGTGGACGTAGCAGTAAGTCTACTGAAAAAGACAGAAAAAGCTCTCGAGTCCTACAGAGCCACAGGCTTTGTGGCTGCACAAACATCAGCCAAGGCCATGTGTGAAGAGATGAATGTGGATGCTGTCCTTGTGAAAACGGGCTGAAGTCCACAAAGAGGCACTTCTTGTATGAGTCTCCTGATGAGCCATTGAGGGATGCTTTGCAAAATCTGGAGGTAACCTTCTTTAACGTGGTGGTGGATGCTGAAGTGTCAGCACAAAAGGAGAGGTTTACCACTCTTGAAGATGTGGAAGACAAGTTTGGCATTCTGTCAAACTTCCAAGACCTGACACACCAAGAGCTGATGAAGCAAGCAGAGGCACTTGCACACACCTTAAGCCATGGAGGGCAGTCTGATTTGGATTGGAAGGAGCTGGCCCAGGAGTTGAACATTTTACCTGACTTGCCTTCAAAGAGCATGTCAACTCTTGAATTGTTCAAATTCATTAAAACAAAGCAGCTCACAGAGATGTATCCTAACCTTTGTATTGCTCTGCGGATCAAGGCAACCCTTCCAGTTACAGTAGCTTCAGCCGAGAGGAGTTTTTCCAAATTAAAACTTTTAAAAGACATACCTGAGGCTCTGATCAACATAAACCATGAAGTTGGTGATCAGATTCAATACAATGACGTCATTGATGACTTTGCAGCGAGGAAGGCCAGAAGGACTGCACTGTAGCTCTTAAAGTGTGGAGTGAAATGTATATAGTTCTTCATGCCTTAATTTGCACTTTTTATATTATTATGTTTTTATACCATTTCTTTGTTTATTTTTAATATTATATTTTGATTTTTTAACATTCTTAAATTTACATATATTATTGTATTGTTTGTTATTATTGTTAGTTGTGTACACTTTGCACTATTGTTCTTGCAATGACATTTTTTTAATTGAATTGTCAAAAATAGATTTTTTTTTTTGGCGGGGGGGGGGGGGGCAGCACGAGTGAAGCTAGCCTGACGTTGTCATACTCATAATTCTAATCAGAATATGAGTCTGAGAACTCTCCGTTGGGCTTTGACTACGAGGCGTGTTTCAAACGAGCCTGGAAAACAAATGCCTCTTCGCTCAATTGGATAGATCTACAACCAATCAGAGCAACAGAGTATGTGACGTATGTTAAGCGCCGCATAGTTGTTGTCAACAGAACTAAACTGAGAGGGAGCTAAATCTTTACTGACTAAACTGCAAGCAGACTTGAAGTATGCTTGAAGAATGAATACAAACGATTTTTGCCGGTGTTCTAAAATTAATTTAAGGGTAGGGGGAGTACTTGTTCACACGGACAACCTTTTTGAGCGAAACAATAAAGGGCAATGCATAAACAAACAAGTTCTCCGTTTAGGATTACAACTCCACAAAAGAAAAGGAGAAACCACAATGGCCACTGGGTTTTCATTGTGTCCCATCTTCTTCGCGACCATCGGGGCCAGCTGATAAATTAAACTTTTACCGAATCCCGTAGGAAAGACGGCAAAAACATATTTTCCATCGACAAATGCTTTGATTGCGTCTCTCTGTTCCTCTTTCAAAATTAATGCGCTGTCGATTCTTCTAAAACAGACTTGATGGCAGAATCATAACATCCCAGATCTCCAGCGGTAGCATGTTTGTTCAAAACGAATTCAACTTAAGCGCTCTTTTGTGTCGTGGGTGATTACATTACTGTTGATCATCTGTCCCTCATTGTATAAAGCCCGCCCTGGCAATTTCATTGGTTCGCCCAGATTCTGGTTTTCTGTAGTTGGTCCCCAATACGAGACCCTCCAGACCCAACTTCCCGACCAAATTATTTTGGGGGCAGGGAGAAGTTGGGCTGGCAGCCAGGCTAGAGTGAAGCTCGCCTAGAGCGCCAAATATGCTAGGGCCGCCCCTGAACACCAACAAGATAGTCACGTGACCTGGGCATATAAATGTATGTGTTAAATAAATCCCTCTCGTTTCTCTCCCCACGAGAGCTAGTTCAGTAAAGATGTGTACTGAGTGTTTCTTTTCAGTTGCACTGTTAACACTGGGTTAAATACTTACGCCAGGATTGCTGAATAACGTTTTCCTGAGACAATGTTGCACAGAAATGTTACCTGCCAGTTTCTGCATCCTACAGGTATTCTGTGGATTCCCCTTTGGACCTGAAAACTCCAGCAAGGATAAGAATTTTCTGGAATAATTTTCTGGATGAAATCTAGGATGAAAAGCTAAAAAGACTTGATGTCCTGCGCGTGAGTAACTGCCATCCGTGTTGGCCCTGGTTGCATCCTTATCACTTTGGCAGCCATGCAGGGCTCATTTCTTGGGCAAGAAAACCATTCAATTTCATCAAATTTTGACATCCATATTTTTTCACTTTGATGACGGGCATGTTCTGGGGCTGGCTGCTGACGGGCTGGTCCTGGGGCTCGTTTTCGTTTTGGAACTAATTTATGCTCAATCTCATCCTCTTCTTCAAAGTCACTGTCAGACAAGCTTCTCTCTCTTCCAAAATCAATTGCATGGCCCTCTGAGCAGAGAATATTTTGGCCATCTTGATCAGTTGTGATAAGGAACCACACTGGTCAAAGCTATATTTATATTGTTCCATCCCCAATTTGCAGCTGGGATAGAGTATGAGCAAATAAAGATTGGTTCCCGCAAGACAGCGTAAAATGTGCGGCAGTGCGAGAGCAGACAGTTGTCGGTGCTTGAATTTGTAAAAAATGTTACAACCTTGTGCGGGAACGGCAGGGGCAGAAACACAAAATTCACACACACACATACTAACAGCAGGTACACAGGACCTACAATTTCCACACTCTTATTAGCCCTGGGTCCAGTGGACCCGAACATCCTGTATGCAATATAAATATGTAGGGGAGGTGTACAGTGTGCTGTCATTATGTTCTTCACAGAAAATGAGCCAAGGCCAAGGAGTCTGAGTTTGAAAAAATAATTAATCATATCATTTTTCTTTTGATGACATTTGAAAACTGGTCCCACAGACCTGAACACCACACTAGAGTGAAAGGCACTACAAATATCTGTTCAATTATGATAATTTGCTTTACGAACTTTCAGACTTTGTTTTGTTATATTGACCATAGTGCAATTTTGGCAAGCCCAAATACTGTAGGTAGGTATCTTATATGATAATTAAAGCCAGCACATAAATTAAACAAAAAAAATTATAAAAGCATGTGGACTTGATCTGTCAGCTCACTGAAATCTGCAGCCTACTGTCTTCAGAAATGCCTGTTCAATACTCTTAGCCTAGCGAGTTTTCCTTGTTTCTTCTCTCAAACTATTCAAATATCTTGTTCTTCTATCAAGTGACACTGCTTTTATCATCCAATTTGCTTTATCTAGTGACACTGCCTTTCGTAATGCAATTCGCTAGGTGGGCTGTCAGGTGGAACTAGGGCCCTGGAACTAGGGTTATATGTCAGAAAAAAATCCCATCATTAAGTAGATCCGAGAACCAATAAACAAGGATCAGAGTGAATGCACTGGCATCTTCCAGGGACCCCGGGATTCAACACCAAGAGACGGGCTGGGCCCCTACAGGACCTCAAAGGGGAACCCAGGCCGGGTGTCCAGTGGTTCGCAAGCCACCCAACTTCCGGAGTGGATGAGAACACTCAGGGACAAGAAAACAGAGGTGGGCACATGGATAGTCTGTCTCTGTATCCACCTAGGCACGCCAGTGAGACAGTGTCAAAGCTCAGGTGGGTGGGGGGATGGTGTGATGATTATTGTGGTGAGGGAGGCGTAAACTGGGGCCAAGGGGCCCCCCGGAGAGACAGGTGGAAGATACCCGGCTCAGCCGCGTAGGGTAACACCGGCGTGAGTGAAGGACAACGGAGGGGCGTGTATGTGTAGGAACCGCGCCTCTCGAAAGGTAGGAGGGCGTGCAAGGGGCCTCGAGGCCGGTGCCCGCAGCCATAGAGGTGGCTGAGCACTGGGTCCTAATCACAAAGGGGGCGGGCGGCGAGAATAGCCCAGATATTGGGTCCAGTGGGCCAACATTGCCCAGGCCATGGACGCAGTCCAATGGATGTTGTCGTTCTCCGTACGGAACCTGGTGGCCGGAAGGAGGGGGATTACGGAAGTGTGATGCCAGGAACACGTTAAGCAATATTGTTCCTCTCCATCCTGGGCAGGGCGGGGTCCCCGTTGATGAGGGGGACCACAATGGAGGCCCGGGGGAACACTGCGCGGGCGCGGCGGATCATGACATCGGCCTGAGGGTGGGCGTAGGCCAAGGGACAGGTTCCGTTGTTGAGACCGAACGAAAGAATGACGTGGGACACGAGCACGTTTGGGGTCACGAATATCCACAGCATGCGTGAGCCTAGCCCCGAGGTAGCAATCTACACTGTAAAAAATGTGACCACTAGTTACTTAAAAAAATTGTGGCAACAAAGTGACATGTGATATAATTGAATAGATTTTAATACTACAACTTTGATTAAAATTTATTGAATAATTCAACTACATTTACACAATAAATATGTAATTATCACAAGGAAATCTGACTTACATTTACTAAGTATCTATGCAAAATTAATTAATATTAACTACATATCTGGACCATAATTCATATTTACTAATTATTTGGGCAAAAGTGACCTATATTTACTACATATCCAGGCCAACCTATTTATATTTACTTATTATTTGGGCAAAATTAATTATTATTAACTACATACCTGGACCAACATAATTCATATTTACCAATTATTTGGGCAAAACCTATTTATATTTACTACATATTTGAGCCAAAATAAATCATACTTACTAATTATTTGGGCAAAAGTTACCTATATTTACTACATATCCAGGCCAAGCTTATTTATATTTACCAAATATTTGGGCAAAATTGATTTATATCTAATTATCTGGTGAAAGTTGATAAAGACTACTGTCTGGATAAAGATTATTTGCATTCATTAATATCAATTATATTAAGTCATACTTCAGTACATTGTGTAACGCCTTCCTAACGACTTAATATCATAGCTAGCCCTAGCTTCTTGTAATGCCAAATTGTACTCAAGTTATGTCAACCATGCATGAAAATAAACTCATGTCTTGCTGGAGTAACTTAACTTAAGACACCTAAGGAAGGTACATTTAACCTTACTGTAAAATTCTGTAATCTTTATTTTACATGAAATCATACAAAAATCACACAACAGATTGTCAGTAATGTCATTTCAAACAGGATTTTTTTTTTTTTAATCAATCAATTCAACAGAAATAAGTTGAAAATGTCTGAACAAGACATGGTTCACCTACAAGTGTTTCACTACAAAACAAGAACACCAAAACTAGCAGGATACTGCTTGCGCCTGTCTTGCGACTTAACTGAAAGTACCACATTGTTAAATAAAATAAATAAAATAAAGCTTAAAGAAGCACTCACAAGTCTCTTTAAGCTAGCAGTTTGTTTTTGAGGCTGTTGACTTTTGGGGACAGCTTTGAACAGTCCAGCTCAAGGAGGAGTTTCTGAAAGACCTCAAATGTATATTTGAGCTCTTTGGGATAGGCCAAATTTACAGCATAGGTCAACCCAATGAGGATCGAGCAAGCCCTTGTTAAGTCACCAAGAGCAGTCAGAACTTTCTGGCCCTCTACTATGATACCAACATCGTCTGGATCTTCTGATCCATTACTCTTGATGGTGTAGATTGTCATTCTTTGCACAGCAAGGTCCTGTGACACACTGTCTCCATCAGCATCCTGAAACAGCAAGAACATATTTGTAAATTAGTTTTATTTTATTATATCGATCCATTGTTACAATGTTTTTCTCCCTGGCACTTGTGTATTGATGAGTATTTTATTCTAAATTCCCAAAGGCAGGCTGGTCACCCATCAGCCGTTCTACACTGTGAAATCATTCCCGAAGCCAAGAGTCGTCCAAGCACTGGATTAACTCTGCTGCTCTGCTTATTTTAGAATAAGTTCTGTAAAAGTGGCTCTCGGCTGCTGTTTGAATAGCTCTTAGAAAGAAAACCTTAGCTATGAACATTTGGAGCCATAAGAAAGAGACATGAATGTAGAAGTGCAAATATGCAAACATCAGTAGCCTGCCAAGAATGATTGTGAGAAATACAGTTTATACAGGGTAAACAGAGCGACCTCCATCACAGTTTAATATGTACTTCAACTTACATCATACTCTTTAAGGAGATGATCTAAAGATTCCCCAAGGTACACCACCAAACATCGGATGACAACAGCTCTCGTCACGTTAGTGTTAGGATTGGTTGGAGCCTGAAATGACAAATAAGGTAAAAAAACATCCAAGAGTTGATGAGCGGAGCTGAACGGTGTGAATATCCCACCCCCCGCTCACATGGTTGTTCACTCGGCCGCTCCTTTGCTCAAATCATGTTGCTTCTTGTAAATTTAAGTAATATGCAAATGATATTCCAACCCATTCCTAACCCTTTCTTTAATCAAATATAAGCTAACATAACTAATTGAAGGATACCTTGAGTAGGATGGCCTGCAACCTCAACCCCATGGCTCCACCCTTGGCTTGGTAGAGATTCAAAAGCTTCGGAGTGTATTCATCCAGCTTGGCCATGAACTTTGACTCAAGATGCACCATTGTGATTCTGTAAAACTCATCCTGGATCTGAAAATTAAAAGAAACTAATGTAGATGATACTACTGACAACGTTTTTAAAAGCAGGAAAAGAAGTAATAGTGGTTCTGGAATTTGATCTTAAAATATGATTTGGAAAAAAGTATCAAATACGCTAAAACCACCACTGCAGTCCTTCACAATGGATAAAGAATATTTATAATTAGCATGCATTTGTAACTCACTTGAGATGCCTCAAATAGAGCAGGCCATCTGGCATTGATGTCCTCAATGCTGGGTGATTGGTTGACAATTTCATTTCTTCTGTGTGCAAATGTTTTCCCCATTTTGTCTTTTATCACTTTGCTGTTGTCCCTTTTCCTTACTTCAGTGAGTAGCTGAATCCTCTCTTGTTCTTGAATTTCTTCATTCTCTCCTGCCGGGTAAGGGGGGAGGTAGTTAACTTCTGCCTTTCTAGGCTTTTTGATACTCTTTGCAGACTTCTGGTCAGCAGGGCTTTTGCGTTTGAGTGCATTGCACATCACTTCCGGAACTCCGAAGCCTCTGAGTTTAGTGCGATAATTTGCCATTTTGTACTTTAAGCTTTGTTGCCAGCCATAGATACCGGAGAATGAGCCTGATTCCTTGAGAAATGGATACTTCATGCAAAGTGCATCAGCAACGTCACTGATCTGTGCACCTGATGGATACGCTGTATATGTATACATCGTTTCACACATTTTCTCAAGTATGTCTGCCTTAACCTTCGAAGTATTCAGAGAAGTTCCATTGATCTGATAGTCTTCAGCTGCTCTTTCAAGGCACATCTCGGTTTCATAAGCAAACTGTGGAATAGGGAACTGCTTTGGCCATGGTTGGCATCGCTCTGTGGAACTTTTCTTGGGCAGGATAACAGTAGACGCCTGTGAGGACACTGATCCAAAGGATGACTCTGTACTTAATACAACTGAATCTGCATCAGATCTAGACTCACAGTCAGTTGATTGTTGACCAAAGGAACTGTCCAAATGATCAACTGGATGCAGCTCAAGAAGAATCGGGGCAGCCTTAACAACCTTTATGGTATCCTTGTGTTTGATTTGGTCACTTTTATGGAGGGTAAAGAAATCTTTGAACTCAGAATCCAAATACTGGAGACTGAACTCGACAGGTATTCCAAAGGTCTCCTTTACAACACTTTGCAGTTCCTCCACAGTGGATGGGATCCCCGATGGAAGGAGCAACTTCGCAATCTGGTCCTCAATTACTACTCGGAGCTTTTCCTCCATCTTTGCCAGCCTGACAAAAGTGAATAGACAAAAGTTTACATGTTAGAGTAGACATACAGTGATTTGTGATAAAGAGCCTGTATGTGACAAGAATAAATAATAATTAAAGAAAATACGGTTAAAATTATATCCAGTGATTCTGATATCTGTATTCTGTCTTTAAATAATGTAGATGTATTGGTTAATATAAATACGTTTCAATCACCTTAAATTAACAACAGATGTGACGTTTGAGTGTAACCAAGCGTTTTCCTCCCACACTGTAGGCTGCCAAAGGGTACACATCAGCAAGTTTCTGCTGCTCCACAATACACAATTTCCCAGTCTCCTCCAGATGAAAAGATCTAAGATGCTCTTCATACCATGCAGCAAGTAACTTCACAAAAAATGTTACAGAGTTGTCTAGTATGGCTATCTGAAGAATCTCAACAAAGTCTGGTAACCCACCAGTAGAGCCATACGACAAAATCATCCCAACAGTGTACCGTGTTCCATAGTAGGTGACAGTGTTGGCTAACTGCACAGTAGATAGAAGTGGGGATGTTTCTTTTAGAGCTTCCTGTATGTCTGAATGTAACACATCTAAAGATATATCAGATATTTTTGTGACACACAATGGCTGTTTTCCAACATCTGTACGAGAGTGGTATGACATCATCAGCTGATGTCTTGTAGCAAGGGTCAACAACACATTTTTGAAATTGTTAGTGTGTCTAACAACCTGCTTAAAAAAGCTGTGTTTTGCCTCAAATCTCATAGTCCATACACTAACCAGAGGCCCATAACCTTCAATCATGGCGGGGTAGTGTTCCAAAAAATGGTGTTTGGGTGTCAGTTTAGTTTTAGGAAAAGCAGCTAAGAATTGTTCACGATGTTCAGATATTTTAGAGTCGAGGTATGCAATAGTTTCAACTGTATGAACAGGGGCAACCACCAATTCAACTATGTCTTTTAAAGTCAGGAGAACCTGCCAGGCAGAATCACCCTCAGGTACCCGCGAACCAACAATGAGAGGCAAGAACCTGATTAAGGCCCAGTTTTCGTGGGCATTTCCTCCTATAGTTCTGCGATTACTGTAATTTTGAGGGATTGCTTGAGGGCAGTTAGCTTTGTCTGAGCCCTTAAAGGGAAAACGTCTGATTAAGTCATGGAGTTCAGCCAAAGTAAAGTACTTTTTCTTGGTAAAAGTCTGAAAACACAACGCTAATTCTCTTGGTATTATGCCTTCAAAAAGGTCATGTAGTACATCTGGTGGATATCCAGAGACAAAGTGGAAATGATTCAATTTATCAGTCAATGGACACAGACGCTTAACACCAAAACTATGCAGTAAATCAGGATTTTCTCTCACAGTTTGCACATGCAAACTATAGTCAGTTTTTGTCCGAGGTGGAAACACCCCAGTCCACACTTCATGCGTTTGGTATTCTGAAGAATGTCCAAGACAAAATCTACAGATGTACGGCCCTGTGAAACTCTCAACTAGTCCACTGATGGAATGTGCACCGAGATTGTCAGCCACAACGCAGTGCACAGTGCCCCTAATATTTTTTCCAACACTGGAAATTAAAATCCCTTCATGTTCAAGAGTGGCGAGATCTTTCAATAGTGGTTCCAAAATTGTTCTGTATCCAAACTGTTTGACATCAACAGCTTTACAAAGTAAAGCTAGGTGAATTGATGTTAACACAGATTGCAACTTGGATGGCAAATTTCCCAAAATCCAATAAACAGCTGTTATTTTATGTTTTTTTCTCGAAGTTCCAAGTGGGTTACAAACCTCAAAATCATCCACATAAAGTATTATAGAGAGACGTGTTTCATCTCCAGCATTGAAGTCATTCTGCTTGAAAAACTTTCCATCAAAAATAGACTTAATATATTGAGTACTGTTTGAGGTTCTGGATAAGATTTCCTCTGCAATGTCTTTATCCTTCAAGACTTGCTGCAAAGTCTCAAGAATAGGCACATATTGAAAGGTCTTGTTATTGTGAGAATCAAGAATATATTCAACACTCCCAACACACTGGAAGTGCTCCTTAAAATACCTTCTCCTCTTAAAAGCTGAAGCAAGTGGACCACCTTCTCCAAGTGCTGTACTAATAGGATGCAAGCTACACAGCTGTTCTGCCAAGTCAGTTATTATGGTCTGGTCAACAACACATTGATTAGATATCAATGTTGAATCAATTATGTTTCTAACAACAGCAACAGATGCTGAAGATGAAATGAACTGAAGGTCTTCAACCAAGGCATCAACACACTTCCCTGAAGCATTATAGATGGTCTCTAATTTCAGTAGAAGTAAGCCAATTCTTTGAATAACTAAGTCTGATTCACTTCCCTGATCAAAATTTAAACTAGTGCCCTCACCATCACTGGTCTCTGGTAAATCAGAGGGATCAACATTCTGACTATGTTGACTCTCATATACGTCTTGTCTAAAATTACTCAAGGAATATGATTTGTGTTTTCTGCTTTTGTGTTTCAGGAATGTATTGTATATATTTGTCCTAAAGTCACATCCTTCAAATACACAAAACACAGTTTCGTGGATTTTCAGATGATTTCCAATATGCCGAAAGTAGTCATTTTCTGTAGAACAACAAAAATCACAAACTAAACACTTAAAAGCAGAGATAACTCCTGACTGTAGACTTTCTTTAGCTGCATGGTATCTGGACAAATGAGTGCGAAGAGCAGTCTGCGTTTTAAATGTGCAAGGACAACGGTCATGTAAACATGGCTGGGATTGACCACGACTAAATGTTGCATGCTGTAGTCGGTAATGCTTTAGCAGATTTCCTTTGGTAGCAGCCAAAGACTTGCAGATCTTACACTGCCATGCCATTGGTCAAAACCTTAGGTAATAAGAACAGAAAGGGAAAGAGCCATGCATCAGTTCTTACAACTTACTAACCTATACATTTGTAGAGCCTTTGCTCTGAGGGTATGCTAACAACATTGAAATATTAGGCCATATTGTCAAGTTACTTGCTAGCTAGCTAGCTAGTTAGCTTGTAAAGTTGGCTTTAGAATCTCTGGTTGAGGCGAGGTCGTAGCTTAGTTAAGAGGCGGCATGGCCTGCGGTTACCTTATGCTTGGAAACCCTCGATTTGTTATATTTGAGCTAGACGCTGTTTAGTCCTTTATATGCTTCGTAGAAACAAAGTCAACATCGACTGTTGTTGCAAAGGACTGATGGTTTTGCCCCTTTAGACTGTGCACGTGAGCCCTTTCGCTGCTGCTGGGTCATGCCGTTAGTGCGTGCACCCCTTATGGCTCCACTCGGTATAGTCAATCAGATTGCAGTCTGGGGATGCTCGCGGTACCCAGTGGCGGGAATAGCGGACTACCTAGTTTATGGTGCGGACATTTGGTTTAACTTGGAGTGCTAAAGTGTTGTTTTGAGTGCGTTCAGATACATCAAATATAACCAACACCATTCCTCTCAACTAAACAATAAATAACAACTTTAGATCTGTACATCATCTAAGGCATTTTCATCGGATGCACCAGTGGCTTCTTACTATTACTGACCAGTGAACAGTCTCCACAACAATCTGAATCACCTTCAGTTTGAGTTAAGCTACAGCGCAACAAACTTGGCCTTAGCTGTTTGTTTTACCAACTTAACTTTTAGCTACTGTAGATGCGTGAGTTCTAAATATTACCGACGCTTCCACCAGAGTGAGTTATTAGTTAGCTTCCGTTACCTAGCATAACACTTGTAGCAATGCTACTACCTGCTAGTGTTACCTGTTAGCCTCCTAATTGTAAATTTTGAAGCCATACTATAGCGTTTGTCATATAGTTTTTGTCTATCGGAAAATAGTCGGTTATGCTCAGAATCACACGTGCGACGTTACTCTGTGTGTGCAACGTTAAGTGTGCTTGGCCAACAGTAGCCTAAAGCTAGACAGCAGCTTAATGAAACACGTCTTACCTTTAGGTGAGCTTCCATCAAATGGCGGCGTCCATCGACGTGCGCGAAATGCCTTGAGCGGAAATGTAACTAATTGATTAAAACAACAATCTCCATTTGAGTAAAATGTACAAATTTTCTGTATATTTGACCCTCCTGATGAAATCCAATTAAATACTACTGAGTGATTCACAGTAAATTTCATTCACGCAAAACTGAGTAAAATGCAATTAATAAATAATTATAAATTGTTGAATTCCACTCAATATGATTCCAAACTGCAGATACCCATTTTTACTGTGTATAAATCACTATAAATTATTAATTAAATATTAATTAACCACAGTCTCACTTTTTGCAGTGTACTTGCACCCGGTCCAGTGGAACTGGAGGGAGGCGGTGCAAATTAGAGTCACCCATGATGATGACCTGCCTGCTGGGGATCAAGGACAAGTCCTTCTTGGACCCGGGGCCATACCGGGTAAGCGGACGCGCCACGGGAGGGCGCACCGCCGACATCGGTCCAGGGAGTGGAGTAGAAGAGCTGGTGCTGGCCAGGGGAGGGAGAGGCAGGAGTGGGGGGAACCTGGGTGTTGGCAGCGAGGACAGGCATGGAGGTGTTGTCCAAAGCCTCATCCTCAGCATCCTCGGAAAAGCTAAGGGAATGGGGGGGGGTGGGAAGGCTGGGAGGGGGGTGTGAGTAGGACTCCAAATCCGTGACATGGTGCGCCAAAATAGTGTCGTTGCTGGCCCCTGTTGGGTCAAGGCCAGTGTCGCTAGGGACCGGGGAAACCATGGAGGGAGGGTAGGGTGGGATCACGGGGGCTGCCGTGGTCCCCGGGGTGGGGTTGACGTCCATGGAGGAGTCATCTTCCACCATGTGGATCTCAGCGGGGACGGAGAAAGTGTTGGGGGCAGGGAGGGAGGGAGGTTGCGGGGGGGTGGGTATAGCTTGGAGGAGAGTGGGGACCGCGGGTCGAGCCCTCAACTGGGGTGGGGGAGCAGAAGTGTAGGGGGAGGGGGGCGGGGCCGGAGTTGATGAGGGAGTCACGGCGGAAGGGAGCCGCGGTGGCGTTTACCTCCATCTGTGTGGTGGCGTTCTCGTCCCGTTGGTCCTCAGGGGTCCGGTCCATTTCCAGGAAGGTGAGTGCCCGGCGGGATGTGGTGGGAGGCGTGTTGGGTTGGCCAGTGGGTTTAGAGGCAGACATTGGGGGGACCCAGGAGGTAGCGGGTGCAGAGGGGAACACCCGAGGTACGGGGGCGCCAAGGTCCGTAGTGGCCCAGCAGACCCCCAGTTCCCAGGCGTCGAACCATCCATTAAAGGCCGGGAACTGGTTCCGTAGATGGCGGACCTTGGCCTCCAGAGCGAGGTCATAATGCTTCTCCAGAGACTGGTAATTAGTAGCAAACCAGTTGGAAGCATTATTTTGCAGCTCATCCTAATTTTCAAAGGTCAGGGATGAGGGTCTGAAAAGGGCGGACAGTTCCAAGACCTTCTGCGTGTGACCGGGTGGGGTGATGCCGTCTCTGAGATATGCGTTCACCTGGTCGTGGTGGAAGGCCGTCTTGATCACTCGGTTGATCAGTTTTCCTGCCTCTGTAATGGCCGGGTCATGGGTCTCGCGTGCCTTGGTCCTGGATACCGCATGCAGATCAGAGGTAGGGGGGTCTGTGATGCAGCCGCAGGCTGCGCGGCGGCCCTGGCGCAGCGGACTCCAGGCACATACTCTCACAGACGCTCACCTGACCGCTAGCTGACAGGCTGGTATACATTGTGATCAGCGCTCTCCTGACAATCAGGAGCAGGGATGGAAAATAGCACCCGTCAAATGCGGATGGTTTTGTGTTGTGGCGGGTAAATCAAAATAGCATATTGTTTCACCCCGACACTTTAGAGGCTTTTTGTTGGGACTAAAAACCTAAAACTTGAAGCAATAAAAGACCACAACTCATCAAAATGCCACATCCAGGAAAAGCAGCCCCGGAGAATACGGCTGCCATGAAGACACTTACCAGCCTGAAGACGGCCCAGTTAGATTAAATAAAAAATCTGTTTCGGAACACCCACGCAATCGCTAAAAAAGGAAGGCCATTTCAAGATTACGAATGGCAATGCAAGTAAGTGTTTTTTGTTTTTTTTTGTCTATGAAATGTTGAATTGTAGATTAAATGCTGAGTAAGGTCAGAAGAATATAGCGCCCATGTAACTAATGTCAGTAGCTAGGCTAGTTTATATGCATAAAGTAGCCTATAACGTTAGTGCTATGGTACAATATTTACTTCTAACTGTACTTTTCATTGTTTCTTTTATAGACTAGATGAGAAAAAGGGAATTAGCACATACGTGAATCGGAAGCAAGCCAGGGTGTTTATTAAGCACAAAGATAGCAGCAGCGAAATTCCTCTCCATTATGTCTGACGGGTCTACTGACACTGCCAAGATGGAACAGGAACTGCTGTATACGCGCTTCTGCAACCGAGGCAAGGTTGGGTTCCACTTTGAAGGGATACAGGATGTGGAGAAAGCAAACGGTGAGAAAATCGTTCAGGCAATAGACAACATGATGAGGGAGGTCAGTGGAGAAGAGTGGCAGGCCAAGTTGGTGGCATGTGCAACTGATGGTGCGTCGGTGATGACAGGGACACGTAAAGGAGTAGTGAGCAGGCTGAGAGGAAGTAACATGCACATTCTGGGTATTCACTGTATGGCATACCGCCTGGAACTAGCTTTCAAGGATGCCATTAAGAGCTACTCTATGGCAAAACAGATTGAAGATGTGCTGTCAGGGCTGCATACATTCTATTGTTAAAAGTGCTATATTATTGGTGGGGAAAATTATGATTCCTAACATTGGTGGGGACATGTACCTAGCCTGGCTGCCAGCCCAACTTCTCCCCGCCCAAAAGAAATTTGGTCGGGAAGTTGGGTCTGGAGGGTCTCGTATTGGGGACCAACTACAGAAAACCAGAATCTGGGCGAACCAATGAAATTGCCAGGGCAGGCTTTATACGATGATGGACAGATGATCAACAGTAACGTAATCACCCACGATACAAAAGAGCGCTTAAGTTGAATTTGTTTTGAACAAACATGGCGAGATCTGGGATGTTATGATTCTGCCATCGAGTCTGTTTTAGAAGACATCGACAGCGCATTAATTTTGAAAGAGGAACAGAGAGACGCAATCAAGGCATTTGTCGATGGAAAATATGTTTTTGCCGTCCTTCCTACGGGATTCGGTAAAAGTTTAATTTATCAGCTGGCCCCGATGGTTGCGAAGAAGATGGGACACAATGAAAACCCAGTGGCCATGGTGGTTTCTCCTTTTCTTTTGTGGAGTTGTAATCCTAAACGGAGAACTTGTTCGTGTATGCATTGCCCTTTATTGTTTCGCTCAAAAAGGTTGACCGCGTGAACAAGTACTCCCTCTACCCTTAAATTAATTTTACAACACCGGCAAAAATCGTTTGTATTCATTCTTCAAGCATACTTCAAGTCTGCTTGCAGTTTAGTCAGTAAAGATTTAGCTGCCTCTCAGTTTAGTTCTGTTGACAACAACTATGCGGCGCTTAACATACGTCACATACTCTGTTGCTCTGATTGGTTGTAGATCTATCCAATTGAGCGAAGAGGCATTTGTTTTCCAGGCTCGTTTGAAACACGCCTCGTAGTCAAAGCCCAACGGAGAGTTCTCAGACTCATATTCTGACTAGAATTATGAGTATGACAACGTCAGGCTAACATGTACCTACCGTCCCACCCTAAATCTGCGCCTATGGGTTAGGGTAAACATTAGGGCTAGCGTCAAAGTTTGGGGTTAGGTTTCAAGGCCACTAGCAGACAATCCAAAAACCCTTGTTTCCAGTGTATTCGAGCAGTGCCACAATGGCTTTCCGCTGAGTCGAGTACAAGGTGGGCGCAGCTCGGCAAATATGCACGCACGCTGCACCCACAGTTCAACTAGGTGCTGTGGGCTGACACAGGGTTTCCCGGGGTCTTAAAAAGTATTTAATTCTTAAATTTAAGGCTTTAAAAAGTCTTTAAAACAGCTAGATTTTCATCAGAGGTCTTAAATTTAATCTAGTCTGGTCTTAAAAAAAGTTTTACCCTCGATAATTTCCCAAAATGCTGGCCGCAGGAAGTTTTTATAAAGTAGCAAAAAAAAATAGTTGTATTATATGGACCAATTATCACCCTTCGTCACACAACTGTCAAGTAGGCTCAACAGCGCATGTCGGTTGCAAAAGACGAACTTCTCCCCAGTTTATTACACTTGGAGTGTCGATCAGGTCATCATATATCTCTGGCCACTGGATTGCAGGGCTTGATATTAACTTTTTGAGGCTCTTGGCCTTTGGACATACATTTGTTACGTATCACTTGTCTTTGCACAAAAGTCACTTGACCCCGGATACCCTTAAATAGCCTGACTGGCTAACGGAGGTCGCTTTCTCAGGCAAATGACGAATGAAACAGGCTCGGTTAGAGAAATCCGAGATGCTGGCTATCTTCATCAGGCTCGTATCTACATTAGGCAGTCCTCCCTGACATTTCTGGTGTAGAATGGAGTGAAATACAACATTGTGCACACTGCCAGTGAGCGAGTCTGATTGAGGCTAAAGTCAAAACAGTGTAATGGGGACGCAGTCTCACTCAGATTGCTAGTTTAAACAAATCAGAAATATAATCGGACCAGCTGGCTAAAAGCAGAATTCCCATATGTCTTATAAACTGCCCTGTTCGACTTTTTAGATGTACAATTGACTGTTAAACTGTAAAATGATGAACTTTGTGACATGACGTGCGTGAAGACATGGTTGCCGCTCGACTATGCGGTGTGTACCGGGCAACATTCTCACTCAAATTTCAAGACTTTTGTGACCCAATCAAAATTCTGATGCGAAAAAATCTATGGGTAATCGCTTTCTCTCTTAAAGGCTGTCCTCTTCGACCTTTTTGGTCTTTTTAAATCTAACTATTTGTATTATCCATGTGGTCCTTTTGCCATTTTAAATGCTATCCTTTCCCGGTTTTCTGCAACCACGTTGCGCGCGCATCCCAAATGTCAACAAACAAATAATTGGTCTATAGACAAGTTTACGCGCCAAAACTAGGGGGCCGCCATAACTCGACAAATATGCAATTCATTTCCGCAGGAAGTGGTTTGCACAGCGTCTGCCGGTGTAAACACAGCGATTTGTCAATGCTAGCTTGGGATCACGGTTCTACTACTTTTACATACTTGTCATTTGACATTTACTACTGGATAAGTTGCCAACGTTGTGGCATGTACTTGTGGATAACGTCATTGCCATACTTTTAAGTACATTTAGAGTAGATTTATAGTTATAAAGCTTTTGCTAGGCCATCATTTTGGAGCTTTTAACATGGAGTAAAGGCAATGTCAGAAGATGACTTTTAGTCGGTGACTCATTAGAACATTTGTTGTCTAATTCTTCAATCTCTCAGCAAAATGTAGAATAATTATTTGGCTAAAGGATGCCACACGTATCATACAGTAGTTGTTCAATTAATTTGTAGCCCGACATTAAAAATATTTATAGTCGGTTGACTGATCGCGTTGTTGTACCCAGTCAAAGGAATAAACACACAGGAACATCATGAACATTCAATGGTCTTGCCAGTTATCCTGGCAAAACATGTAGCATAATGTTCTTTATTTATTGCTAGGACACGGTAAAAGTAGCCTATGCATACGTAAAATTGAAAGCTAAAGCTAATTCGTTAATTCAAAAAAAATATTCAATTGGCTGTGAAGACGCTGGAGTCACACACTCACTCACTCACACACTTTATCTCTCTATTTGAGGGCAAGTTTGTTTGACCATATTTTCATTATGGGGGTAAGGTTTTGGGAATGTGGAAGGTTACTAATGTGAGGGCTCCAGACTGACCAGTTTTTGAGACAGTGCGAGCATTTTTTTACAAGCACTCGCGTATGTGCGACTTACAAACTTTTAATTTATCGGCATGTTAGCAACAACGCATGTGTACGACTTTCTAGTAAGACAGCGAAACCAGCGAGCCCTCAGCATTAGTACCGCAGCTAAAAGTCTTTGAAAGTTTAGGCTATATTTCGTTAGGTTCCTACAAACATGTCTTAATCTGCCAGACAAGTCGGTTCCCCTTCATTCTTTTGGTGAGCAGTTTCACTAGCCCTTCTTACCCGGCATCATGGAGCCGAGCAGCTAAATACTTATTTAGCACTAGCGTTGCTACTGTACTCGGCAAGTATCGGGTTGTGGTGTTGGAGGACTGATCGAAAAGTGCATCATACGTTTAAGTCATTTAGCTAAGACTTGCATGTACAGTAGGCCTACCTAATGTCACATGAAATAATGTATATAAACTCAAGCTTATATGGTGTATCGCTGTATATCAGTTGTAAAAATGACAGTAAAAAAAGGGAACCATCTGCAACCGACGCAGGCACACCAGGGGCGATTCTAGGATCAGACCTTAAGGGGTGCTAAGCCCCCAATGAGAATGTGACATGAATACAGTGCCTTGCAAAATTGCTAAACGTAAACCCCCTTGCTAATATAAATACCTAATTTCACACGTCAATACATTTACGTAATATTATGCAAACTATTGAATGAATAAAAAAACTAAGGATGTCCCTTTCTTTATGAACTACCAGGGTCAAATGATAATAAACAATATACTTAAGACCACCGTCAGTGGTGTAACACAGGACATATGACATCTGAGCGGTGTTACTTACATCAGTTGTCTCGTCTACCATAACGGAGACAAAAGGCGTGTTCCTCACTTCCTCCCTCATTGCTTCGGTCATTACATGTGCCACCGATTGAATCAGGTCATTCTGAATTTGGCTGGAGGTGCCGATGAAAACAGTGGCAGAATCCAGATGACAGCGCAGAGGGCTGTCATACCCCGCCAAAAACTCCAGCAACTCCAAGTAGTTCCCCTTGTTTTCCGAATCTTTACTCTCATCATGTCCTCGAAATGCCAGCTCTTGCTTTCCAAGAAATGTGACAACATCGATGAGACGTTTCAGGATCTCTCTGTTCTGCCTGACTTTGTTGTTGTGGGCCGAAGTATGATTACGGCGCTGCTCGTCTAGGTGAAGATCAACTCTTGTGTCCCCAAAAGTTTTCAAACTGACCGTAGCTTGCAGGTGTGCCGCAGAATCTTGATGTCGGTGTGCTGACTTTGTCAGATTTGGCTGACAAATCCGCCACTGACCCAGGTGGATGACTTGTCAGTTGTAAAGAGTAAACAACTCCAGCAGTACAGCTTGTTTGATTTTTTACAGCCAGTCATCCATAGATATCTCAGATAATTGTCAGTCTTGAAATACCTTTCTACTTTCTTAACTTTTTCTTTTAATTCCAGTTCTGGAGTTGGTCTTCCGTTTTGTTATTATTTCAAGTTTTTCTGTGAAAGGCCGCCTTGAAAAAGGCGATGCTATCAAGCTAGCCACAACGTCACTCTCGTGTTCTGTCATTTAACTCTGTGTTCAACCGCTGTCACCACTCTGCAGAGATTTGGACTTCATAAAGGCCTAAGATCGTTTTTTTCCTTCCCGCCAACTTGAACTCAAAGCGTGATTGGTCGATTTGCCCGTCACTCTTCACACCAAAACACATAGCTTGGCCTTCCCCGGGACTCGTGAAGTCCTAACCAATGAATGAGCCAGCTAACTGGGCCTTAATAGAGACGGACGATTCTTATTGAATAACATGTTTTCAGGACATGAACTTGACAGTAAGCTAAACTTTAAACATAGATGAGAGAATTTATTAAATGTATTGTATTAAATTAAATGAGATAGAAAAAATATATATATTAAATACTTTATTATTAGTTTTATTAGCATTAAATGTATTATTATTTATTATTTGTTTAGGCCGTCTCTGAAGGCGTAGAAGGCCCTGAAGGTTCCCCACTGATATTTAGAGACCTCAAACATTGAATTGGATCAAAGATCCCACAGGACGGTTAACAAAAGACAAATGACTTGTGCAAATCTTTGAAAATATTAACATTATTAACATTTATTTAAATACAAAACAGACAAAAAGAAAATACAAAATCACTTACAAATAACATTTAAAATCCTTCAGCTCCTCGTCCCAACCCACACATTGAGTGGTACCATGTGTGACAGCTGTCACACTGGACCCACGACACCAATCCCTCCGAGCTCTCGGGAGGGTCAGGTTCCCTGCACCGGCCACACTCCTAAACTGTTGTCTCCACGTTAAAGAAAGTTAACTTGAAGTACACTACTGGTGGATGTCGTGGGTCCAGCAGACGACGAGCTGGATGATGGTCTGGCGTCTGCAGGTTTGGAGGCTGTATGAATAACAGAAAAAGCATAACCATGTTTTCTTACGTATTCAACGAGGCTAATGTCACCATCATGTTATAATATTGTATTTTTTCAGGTTACATAAAGCATTTACAGTGGGAGGGAGAGGAACGTTGTTGAAGGCTCTAAAAAATAATCATATTTTATTATAACAATGCTAAAATACATACTCATGACCTTACCAGTGTTGTACTTGATTTCGGTCAGGAGGTGGGCCAGGTCAACTGAAATCCGGCCTGATGTTACCAGGAGTGGGTGAGGTAAGGATTTGGGGTAGGGGGAGAGGCAGGTGGAGCAGGTGGGGGTTGGGCTGGTAAAGGGGGATCGGGTTGGGAGGGAAGGGCAACATCAGGCGCAGCCCAGGAAGATGCCAATGGGGTTGGCGGAGGTTGTGAGGAGGCCCCGCACCGCGACCCGGAGGCGCAGCCCAGGAAGATGCCAATGGGGTTGGCGGAGGTTGTGAGGAGGCCCCGCACCGCGGCCCGGATGGCATGACCCGTGACCAGTCAATTGCCAGTGGGTCTAGAGGGTAGATGCCACACCTCCTGGACCCAGCCACCACCACTCTCCGATCCTTCACCCTCTGGTAGGAGTCTCTCAGGACCCTTGAAAACTCCTTAGAAACCAGGAATGAGTGGCTCACTGCCGACAGATCTCCTGTAACACCAGAGAAATCTGCCTTCAAGGGTCTGAAAAAACTCACATCCAAAGGCTGAAGGATGTGAGAAGCGTGTGGTGGCAGGCACAGGAGAATGACACCCTCCCTCTGTGCCGTTCGGACCATCTCTGGATCCAGGTGGGACTCGGGCCAGTTGCATAAAAATAGACCTAGTCTTAGAATTAAATGCAACTTTAAGTCCGACTTACCATAGACACTTCAATTTACCTGTTGCATAAAGCTTTAAGATCAGTGACTAACGTAAGACTGACTTAGATAGCCTGTTGCGCTTTGCATTACGGGTAAAATAAGACACTTTGCGAAAAAAGAAAAGATGGCGGACAAAACAGCGACACTTAACGGCGAAAGATTGATACATTTTTACCTTATGAAAATCTATATCTGTTGGAGGAATACAGTATTGAAAAAGTTGTCTTATTAACAAATAGTGTATGCGTTTTTAAGCTTCTTAATTTAACCCCAACGCTACTTCCATTTATCAACAATAACGCAGATGGCTGGTGCTAGCGTCAATAAAGTGAGTTATGTTGTCGTCTACTCACTCGATTAATAAAACATTTTATTCTGCGGAAAAGCAAAACCCGTTAACATTTTCTGCAGTTACAAATAACACTTAATTCCTTTCGTAATACATTATGCTAAGATAATGACGTAGCCTACTAAACAGATCGTTGGCATAGCAACTCAGCCCTTACGGCAAGGTTTAGCCAGGGGGAGAGGTGGCTAACTTTTCTACCTCAAATTAAGTCAGTCTTACTATTTATGCAACAGACAGGCTTAATTAGACTAGTCTTAAACTAAGTTTATGCAACTGGCCCCAGGTGCTCATCCATTATGAGCAGCAGCGGGCGCTCCTGAGTGGAAAACTTCAGGATGTGCTCGACAAACCACTTCCTGAACAGCTCACTGTCTATATACCCTGCTGGCGACATCCCGTTGAGGGCATTGGGAACCCCCTCTTTATTGTAGGGGCCCCCTGGATATCCCCCCTTGTAGATTATGAAAGGGGGGATATCCTCCCCAGCTGCGTTGAGGCAGGTGATGAGGTCCCTGGTTCCCTGGGCCTGCCTGTAAGCGTGTTTGGTCCCCCGGGGCACTATGACCTTCCTTCTGGTAGCATCCAGCTGAAACCCTGTCTCGTCACAGTTGTAAACCTGACAGGGTTTGTCCCTCACACTGTGCTCCTCCATGGTGGTGGTGAGGAGCTTAAAGTACTCCTCTCTTGGCGCATGATGCTCTCCCATGGTCAATGATGTCTGGGGTCTGGGCAGTCTGGCGATGGTGGTGCCGCTCCCTTAAGTTTATCCACCACGTCTGGCCAAGCCCGGTCTTGGGGGCTGCCTGGTGGCGGAGGTTATAGATGGCCAGAGCGTGGACCAGGACCTGAGGCTTTGTCAGTGGAAACCCATGACTGGCAGAGTACAAGAGGAACTCCACCAAAGAATCCTCATCTGCAGGGGTGAGGAGAGTCCTCTGACCCGGGACACAGAGGACACCCTTCCACTGACTCGGGTCACTTAGGCTGGTTTTGGGGACCCCAAACTCCTGGGTTGCCTGCCGCAGATTGAGCCTGCCTGCTTCCACCTCTTCTTGGGCCTGCGCCATGGCCTCCTGGGTCCACTTTCTGGTGGTCCTCTCCCTCTTTCTCAATTGCTGGATGTTTGGCATCTGCAAATACACATTTATTTTGGTACAGTCAAAAATTAAATTCAAGTAGTTTAAAATGTCTTAATAATTATGATGAATTCTATAAATTGCCATAGGCACATTTGCCACATGCATAGACGTATTTGTATATACAGTGCCCTCCAAAAGTATTGGAACAGTGAGGCCAATTCCTTTATTTTTGCTGTAGACTGAAAACATTTGGGCTTGACATCAAACGATGAACGTGAAACCAGAGATCAACGTTTCAGCTTTTATTTCCAGGTATTTACATCAGGATCTGATGCACAAATTAGAAAATATCACCTTTTTGTTCGAACCCACCCATTTGTAACGTGAGCAAAAGTATTGGAACATATGACTGACAGGTGTGTTTTGTTGCCCAGGTGTGTCCTATTACATACATTATTCAATCAATAAATACCACTGAATCTCAGGTTCAGATTGGGTAAGATAGGTTTTGTCTATGCAGACTGTATTCAGAGGTGAAAACAACATGAAAACCGGAGCGCTGTCTTTGGGTGAAAAACAAGCAATTGTGAGTCTTAGAGAAGATGGAAAATCAATCAGAGCCATTGCAGAAACATTGGCCATAGCCAGTACAACCATTTGGAATGTCCTGAAGAAGAAGAAAACTACTGGTGTACTAAGTAACAGACGTCGAACAGGTAGACCAAGGAAAACATCAGCAGTTGATGACAGAAACATTGTGAGAGCTGTAAAGAAAGACCCTAAAACAACTGTTAGTGAGATCAGCAACAACCTCCAGATGGCAGGAGTGAAGGTATCACTATCTACTGTTCGCAGAAGACTTCATGAACAAAAGTACAAGGGCTACACCAGAAGATGCAAACCACTCATTAGCAAGAAGAATAGGAAGGCCAGGCTGGAATTTGCCAAAAAGTACAGAGATGAACCTCAAAAATTCTGGGACAAAGTTTTATGGACTGATGAGACAAAGATTAACTTTTACCAAAGTGATGGAAAGGCTAAAGTTTGGAGAAAGAAAGGAACTGCTCATGATCCCAAACACACAAGCTCATCTGTGAAACACGGTGGAGGTAATGTCATGGCTTGGGCTTGCATGGCTTCTTCTAGGACGGGCTCATTAATCTTCATTGAGGATGTAACACATGATGGCAGCAGCAAAATGAACTCGGAAGTCTACAGAAACATTTTGTCTGCCAATTTAAGGAAAGATGCAACCAAACTGATTGGCAGAGCCTTCATCATGCAGCAAGATAACGACCCAAAACACACTGCCAAAACAACAAAGGAGTTCATCAGGGGCAAGAAATGGAAGGTATTAGACTGGCCAAGTCAATCTCCAGACTTAAACCCTATAGAGCATGCATTTTACCTGCTTAAGAGGAGACTGAAGGGAGGAACCCCACAAAACAAACAACAACTGAAAGAGGCTGCAGTGAAAGCCTGGGAAAGCATCAAAAAGGAAGAATGCAAAAGTTTGGTGACGTCAATGGGTCACAGACTTGCTGCAGTTATTGAAAGCAAAGGATTTGCAACTAAATATTAAGTCTTATTCACTTAAATATGTTTTAAGTATATCTGTTCCAATACTTTTGCTCACATGACAAATGGGTGGATTCAAACAAAATGTGATATTTTCTTAGTTGTGCATCAGATCCTGATGTAAATACTTGGAAATAAAAGCTGAAACGTTGATCTCTGGTCTCACGTTCATTATTTGATGTCAAGCCCAAATGTTTTCAGTCTACAGCAAAAATAAAGGAATTCGCCTCACTGTTCCAATACTTTTGGAGGGCACTGTATATTTATCTTAAACCATTGCAGATTTACAATTTCTATATCCATCTTTTGTTTTATTGATCCTCCTGTATAGGAAAAAACTCTCATACTGATACACGTTACATACCTTTCTTTTCTGCTTCTATTCTTCTCCTTTCTATTCTATCACTTTTCTTTCCTGTTCTTCTCTTCTCCTTGCTATCTTACTTTTCTTTCCTGCCTATTCTTTTCTCCTTGACATCTTTCTCACTCTCCTCTCTTCCTTTGCGCCTGTTCAGGCAGGAACACAAGAGAGAAATTAGCACTTATTATAAAATACTTGATGTAGCCTAGCTTGTGAAAAAAACAAAATAAACATTTCGTTATGTCTGCCTTTACGTTTCAGACAAAACAAACCTGCTGTCGCAACTTGACATCAAACGTGTTTCCCTGCCCCCCTCGACTACAGATCACGTCACACAGGAAAGGAGGGGGGCAGGCAGGGTTTGCCATCCCCCATCCCTTCCTCCCCTCGACTGCAGATTATGTCACACATGATCGTGTATTTTCATTGGGTAGACAAAGTAGTGTTAAGCTAGCGTTGAAATACACTCATATGCTAACCCATACAGGGGCGGCCTTAAGCATCTGGGGGCCCGTTTCAATAACTAATATGGGGCCCTACCCACATAAAACATAAACATAATAAAGCAGAAAAAGTAAGGATTCCTGTTGTTGGCATCAATATTATTTTATTGCGTGCACTTTCAGCCAACAGGCAGCTCAACATACATAATCCAACCTTATTTGATTAAAACTAAGTTATTTACAATTATACAGCGTTTTACGTTTGAATAAGCCTCGCCCTTTCACGCCGTATTAGTGCAGTATATTTTCAACTGTCTGGGCTCAGCTGACCTAAAAACCCTGCTCAAACATCCCCTGAACTTGAGGTATTTAACAAAAGCACACAAAAAAGTGTCTGACTGAACCAAACTATATACAACGATGCTCGAGGCTCCGCGTTACTTCAGCACCATCATGGATGCAGTTCACCGGGCGGCGGGCGTAGATTTCACTTGAGCCCTTTTTAGAAATCCACCCTTCTGTGTTTGATTGCTGAGAATGCCCTAATAAGTTCTTCTTTGTCCAGCGATTTTGTCACCTCGTGCTCAATTGATATCTGAGCGAGAGCTGACAGCCGCTCCTAGAGCATTGTTGACCTCAGGTGTGTCTTTATTAACTTCAAGTGAGAGAAACTCCTCTCTCCGCTCGCTACAGTCACAGGCACTGTCATCATGAGTCGGAGAGCAATGCTGAGGTTTGGATACAGTTCAACTAAATTGTTTCTGTAAATGTAGCTCAGAATCTGCAGGCCAGTGGTTTCTTTTGCTAGCACTGCAGTGACAGCAGCCGACACCTCGCGCAGAAGGTCCTCAGCGTCCACATCGCCGAGGGTTTTTTCTAGATTTGCGCAGCTTTCTTTGAGGGTGTGACTTTCCGCTGCCATTTTCATTTCCTCTCTTCTATATATGAACCCAAACAGGCCATGAAATGTCTCCATCAACTTGAAGTGCTCACTAGTGCCTGTAATGGCAGAGTCCACTAGTGGGAGGAAAACATCTCTCCTGAACTTTTCCTCGGGTGTCACTGTCAAGGAAGGATCCGGATTTTGGGGCCCGTACGGAAACTGGCGTTTGGGTTTTCGGCCTCGTGTAGTGGGGAAGACCATTGGCATCTCCATCTCTTCCGCGATGTCTCTAGCAGCTGTCTGGGCGGATGAAAGGCCGTTCTCTCTGTATTCCTTTAGGAATTTAAGAACATATCCCACCTTGTACTGTAGCACATCAATCCCAACTTGTGGGCTCTGGAGCAGCTTGCTGACACGATTAACCTCATGTAGAATGTTGTACCAGATGATGACAGTCAGCAGGAATTTTCAGCTTGTTATCTCCTGTTCAAGGCCTCTGGCAGCAGATGAGGTCTCACTGTCACCTGATCATAACAATAATGTTGTTTAGGTTTTTAAAAGGTTAAAAACACCATAATAAGTAGCCTAACACACTAAAATCATACACTGTCTATCACAAAGCAAAATAACACACTTGACTCGTATACATACCTTTTTTTGTTGCATGATCGACTAGTGATAGAAGAGCTTCGCCGACAGCAGGAAGCTGATACCGCAGCACTTTCACACTTTCCACGCAGCATTCCCATCGCGTGTTAGATATGGCCTTTAGGGTCATATGTGGTACAATTGTTTTGAAAATCTCCCATCTCTGTGTGTAGGAGCTGAAAATGGTGTACAGGCGTTGCAACACCCCAAAGAAGCTCACAGACTCCACTGTTGACTTTGCAGCATCTACAATGACGATGTTTAGACTGTGGCTGGCGCATGGCATGAACAGTGCTTTTTTGTTGATGTCAAGCAACCTTTTCTGCACACCGCTATTTTTTCCCCTCATGTTGCTACCGTTATCATACGCCTGTCCCCTGCATTTTTCAACATCCAGGCCTAACTTCTCCAAATGCTTCAAGAAGACACCTGTTAGCCCTGCGCCTGATGTGTCAAGCACTGGTAGGAAACCGACAAAATGCTCTTCAACAGTTGCCCCGGCACCGATTTGGCACTTGACAAAGCGCAGTGTCACAGAGAGCTGCTCTATGTGTGCAGTCCATTATCACAGAGAAGTAATGGGATTGTTTTACTCTTTGTATTATTGCTCCCACTGTCTTGTCAATAAGAGTGATCAGCTCATTTTGTACCGTTTTCCCCAGATAATGGTCAGCAATCTCTTTTGTCTCCGCTCTTCTGACATGCTCGCTCATCACTGGGTCAAACTCTGCAAGCAGCTCCACCACACCTAGAAAGTTTCCATTGTTTGCTTCATGTAGGTTGGAATTGTGGCCACGGAAAGCAAGGTTTCATTCTGCAAGGTGACAGACTATGGCAATTAACCTTTTCATGACGTCGTTCCACTGCCTTTTCTTTAACATTTGCATTTCTTGGTAGGTATTATCAATGGTACTGTGCGTTTTTACGCGCTTCTCCAGCTCGCGCCAGCTGTCCATATTGGCACGGTGGGTATTGGATTTTTCATGATCTTGGAGTGTGAGAGAGAGTCGTTCCCACATTCTGAAACCTTTGTGAGTGAGACTACTCGTCCGCTTGCCAAATAACGTACAGCAGAAACAGAAGACTGAATCGGATGATTTAGACTACACTAACCATGACCTGCTTATCTTTTTTCCATTTTTCATCTTCATGAAATATCTGTCCTGACGGCGGTGTGATTGGCTTTGTGGGAAGTTAAATTCCTCTATTTGAACGGGACCACTCCTAACAACATCAATTCGTTGGTCATCGGCAATATGCTCTGGCCAGCACCCCGGGTCTGTCTCTGTAAATGGGGCTTTCTCCCTGGCATCTCCCTCATCTGTCTCAGTGGTAGAAACTTCATCGTCATGTTCTTGTAACAATATTTGGTCATCATTATTGCCTCAGTTTGAGTTGAAGACGTATCTGTACTTTGGCTAGCATCCTGCGACGGGGGTTCAGCCGCTGCTGTCGCTGGTAGGGTTAGAGCTACTGATGCTGGACCAAAGAAAGAGGTCACTTTTGGTAGACCGACTAAAACTTTCTTTTTTTTGTCCAATATCTTTATTTTTTCAGCACCACTGGCATATGTACGTTTCATTTCCTCTAAAACTAACATTTTAACCTAACGGCAAAAAACGCAAAGGTATAAACACATAAACGAGCCTACGGGTACTTCAGATCATAGATATATATAAATGCTTCATCGCTTAAGCCGGTCGCAGTAAACTTCGCCATGGTAACCGTGAGTTCGACCAATCAGAGAGACGTCAGTCAGTATTGTTTTGCTTAGGATCATGGTTAATGTAGTACAACAGAAGATCGCAAATAACAAGGTTGATTTCATACAGACTTTTAAAGGAGCAAAAACCTTCGTTTCACAACCTCGTAGCTTGATTTTTGCTGGTCTGTTGGGGGCCCCCTTGGAGGGCGGGGCCCGTTTCAATTGAAACGGGTGAAACATAGGTAAGGCCACGTATGAACCCATAGTAGCAGTACGATGACAACACCAACACACTTGTCAGAGTAAAGATCGTCGCCCGAGTGTCGCCGAGTAGTTTCACTAGTAGTGAAAAAAGTATTGTATTCAATACCAGTTCACAAGTTACTAACTTACCCAGTTAATGTCTCCATCCAGACTGTCCACCTCCCCACATAGGTGGCATAGTTGACTGAGGTCATCTATAAAATAAAATGGCAACAGACTATATTTTAGCAGTATTATATTATATTATATATTTACTGTGTTAGCAAATAGTAAATACTGTTTGCAATATAATCAAAGATATACAAGAGAACATCCACATATATTAAACTAGAGATGAATAAACAATCTCTGAATTTACATACCAGTGTTCTGGAGGAGAGTGACAGCTATCTGCCACCCAATGTCACGAGTTGCATTCGAAAAATGCAATAGGCTCCTCCCTTAGAACACATTCTGCAAACTGGAAAACAAATGTATACGCAGAAAAAGAAGACATGATATATTTACCAGCAATTTAACAATGTTCTTTTACCCAGCAGTATTAGAAGTGCTGTTTCCATACAATCAGCATTATTCAGTAAGTAAATATATAAAAAATTATTACTTAATTTCCACAAACTTACCTTAAGGACAAAAGCTCCACAAGAAGTGGCATCCCGCTGGCATGGGTGAGGACAGGTCCCACATGCCAGCCTTGAGATGTTGCAGCCCTTCTGTCTTCGGAATGATCTGAAAGTATGGTAATGTTTTACATGTTTTACATTAATTTTGTTAAATTAAAAAGTTTTTTTAAATGGTACCATTGTCAAAGAACATTACAAATAGTTTCTACCTTGTCACGTCCTGACACTTTTTTATGTTTTTTGCACTTTCCCCAAAGGGTCCAAATACAGTGCTTTTTTCTCGGATGGCAGCATAATCTGTTCAAAGGTTTAGACAGATAGGCATGTACACACACAGACACAGAGTATGCATTATTACATTTATATTTGTTCGTAAATACCAATCACACGTAATTCGATATTTAAAATATTATGATATATATATATATTATATTTAGTGCTGTCTAACGATTAAAATATTTAATCGCGATTAATCGCATTAATGTCATAGTTAACTCGCGATTAATCACAATTAATCGCACATTTCTATTTCTATCTATTCTAAATGTCCCTTGATTTCTTTTTGTCCCATTCTTTTTTCAAATTTTAATGCTCTTATCAACATGGAAAAGTGGTTCGGATTGCTTCGTGCAAATATTTTTTGTTATTGAAAACAACATTGCAATCGCCTGGCTTTGACGAGGGGGCGGAGAATTTGCATCATCTGTGTGCTTGGCCATCAAGTGGTATTTCAGACTGGACGTGCTGCAATGATAGCTCATTTTACAACGACAAAACACACAGATCACTTTGGTCTTGTCAATGGAACCATTTGGCAACTTTTTAAAAGTAAACTTTCCATTCAGAATCTTATTGGCATCCATTTCGGCGTCTCGCGCTCGCCATCCACTCAAAACGTAAAGTTAACCTACTACCAGAGAATGTCTCATATCCGTAAACGGGCTCTGCTACTACGCTTTAGCCGGATCGCAAGCCAAACAAGTGTGTGGCGTGCCTGTTGTTTTGTTTCCGGTCTATCTAGATCCGGTGTGGTGTTGTAGTTTTTCTAACTTCGGTAGTTGTTGCAACAGCATGTGAAAAAAAACTACAAAGTTTGCTAGGCCAAAAAGAGTGTTAATTGCGCGATAAAAAAATTGACGCCGTTAATTTGGGTTTGCGTTTACGCCGTTAATAACGCGTTAAACTGACAGCACTAATTATATTATATATAATGATTCTGCATTTTAAAAATGGATGTTGTGAGGCAATTTATAAAACTGCTTTGGATGCTCTTACCACCAGAGTCCAGTGGTGATTTTCATTCACAATGCCAACAATGTATTTGTACATCATTGGATCCATCTAGAATCAAATAAATTGTAATGATACAGTAGCTAGATTTAAAACATGAATACAATTAAATACAATTCCGAATGATCCAACCAACCTTAAGTGTGGACTTTTTTCCCATCCAAATGGCTGTCATTTCAAAGGAGTCTATGTAGGATGCCTTGACAGTAGGCTGCTTATTGTATTTCTGCACTAGCAGATGCATGTATGCATTGATGGCCTGACATAAGCCACAAACGAAGAGGAACTGAATAATGACTGAACCTTTCAAAGCACAATTTGGATAAACGTCATTGTTCTTTACATACATTTTTGGACACCACTGAGTGTGGCAGGTGGTGGTGACAGGTGGTGCTGAGCTGGTGGTGACAGGTGGTGCTGAGTTGGTGGTAGTGACAGGTGGTGCTGAGCTGGTGGTGACAGGTGGTGCTGAGCTGGTGGTAGTGACAGGTGGTGCTGAGCTGGTGGTGTCAGGTGGTGCTTAGCTGGTGGTGACAGGTGGTGCTGAGCTGGTGGTGGTGACAGGTGGTGCTGAGCTTAAGGTGGTCCACATTAATCTTTGAGAAAACAATCCCATTGTCATCTTGCAGATCTGCACTTTTCCCTGTGATTTTTGTTATTGTGAAAGGACCATGATAGTTTGGGTCCAGTTTGCCTCCTTTTCGTTGTTGGCTTCTCACGTTAAGCCTCAAAACCCTGTAACCCACAGAAAATCCAGCCACTGGCTCTCTGGGTTTCTTCGAATACCTCTTTTGGACCTTGGCTGTGTTGTCCATGGCTGTTTGAAGAACCTGGCTCAGATTAAGCATGTCCTCTGTAAGGTCCTCTACAGCGACCACCTCCTCAACACTGTTGTCAATCTACAAAATATATATGTGATATAAATGACAATTTACTGGGATACAGTCTGAACCTTTCCCCATAAAATACACTAATAAGAAAGTGAAATATTTGATACCAACCTTGTATTCCTCTGGAACCTGTGATGGGTAGCGTGCCTCTCTACCAAACATCAGGTAAAAGGGGGAAAACTTGGTGGTCATTTGCTTTTTAGTCCTTAAACCAAACATCACCGCATCTAGGTGCTTGTCCCATTCATTGGGTTTTTTATTAACAAGCTTGCAGATCGCCCTAAAGACGTGATTAAAACAATGACTATCACTCAAAAACTAAATGGACTCAAATATAAACATACCTTTTAAATACACACCATGTGATAGGAAGTTTATAGTGAGCCTCTATGATAGTGAGCCTCTATTATAGTGGAACTCTATGAAGATGGCGTTGGCCTTATCTGCACCGTTCACAACCTTCTTTTTAGAGGCACGGGAGGTGCCTCTGTTTCTTATGTAGTATAGTTCACCAGCTGCGAAAAAACAAATTCGGTATATATAATACGAAAATGTAAACAGACAACATGGATTGACACAGTAAAATACGAAAAGGTAGACAATCATCAAAATGATTACATATAGACAATTGACAAAGATTATTGTCATACTCTTACCATCAATGTCGTACGTGTTGGCCTTTTTGCTAAAGTTGTTTTTTTCACATTTTGAAAAGCCCTCGGGATACTGCGCTTTCACCTTATAATTCAAAATCCTGGTGTATTCTGCGGGGTCCATGTTCTAAAACATATAGGCCTACGGTTTCGATCTATTTGACGTTGAATAAATACAAATAGGTTATTGACACTTAAACATCGGCCACTGTCATATCTTCCAAAACAAATGCCTGGCAGCTATTTTGCTTTATAGTTACAAATGCCTCGCACCAATTAAACTTTAAAGCCTACAAAGCTTTTTGTATTGTGTTAATTTATGGAATGAACAATTAATTGACCATGTCGTGGCTGTTAGCTGTATTGACGTGTTAGCCAGATAATTGCTGATAGCTCATAGTGATGGGAAGTTCGGTTCATTTTACTGATTCGGTTCTTCTCGTTCTCGAATCTCGAATCTCGTTCAGTAAAATGAACTAATCTTTTTTCGAGTCATTCGATCATTTCAACGGGGGGGGGGGGGGGGGCAATACGTCCACTGCAAACACGTATGATATTCTCATGTAGGTTAGTGCATGACATGTGCACCAGCAGATACTATTTCAAAAGAAATTCCTGCATTAAAATAATGTATCATGAGTTTGTAATATTTGGTCATGTATTATCACACTAGTGATAATATTTAATTATCACGTCAAACAATTACACTGCACTAAACTGTAAATGTAAATGTAAAGTGAAAATAACAAAACCAGTCAGTATGATGACTTGAGCGAATATCATTCACGTCTTCCTAAAACTGCGGCCACGCGATAGGGAATAAGGAAACTGTTTCCTCTACTAAAAAATACAATGCAGGTCACGTGAAAAATGATCCAAAGACTCGTAGAAAGACCGAGTCGGGAAATGTACGAATCGTTCGTTTCCTCTGGCTACAGAGCCTATGCAGGTCACTTGAAAAATTATCCAAAGACTCGTAGAAAGACCGAGTCGGGAAATGAACAAATCGTTCGTTTCCTCTAGCTACAGAGCCTATGCAGGTCACGTGAAAAATTATCCAAAGACTCGTAGAAAGGCCGAGTCGGGAAATGAACGAATCACTCTTTGAGAGGACTTGTTACTCCCGAGTCCTTATAAGGATTCGTTCAAAATGAACGAATCGTTCACGAACGACACATCACTAGTGGCCACAACCTTTTGAAGACCAGCAAAAAATTATACAGTCCTTTACAGTCACCAAAACATTTGGTCCTTTGAGCCAGATTCAGTGTGGTCACCATGGGATTGTTTAGAGATTTTTTCGGAACAGTATACACTGCAAGTAGATGCCCAACGCCGCCGAGAGATCCAGTGACTAGCCTGGATGGAAGACTATCACATCCCTCTCCAAGCACTGTAGCAACCTCTTTAAACGGCTAACCTGTCAGAGCAACAGCAGCCCTAAGACAGCATGGGGAGATTTCCGGAGAGAAACGCCAGGATGGCGCCTCTCACACACTCACTGCTGCATGAGGACTCGAGTGTCATGCGGGGAGCGGAAGCTGCTTATCCTTGCCAGTCTAAGATGAAATACTCAGCAGCCCTTAGGGTGACAAAAATAGGCACAATCCAATCCAGTCCAACCAATATAAATACAAGCCAAATAAATAAACCTACTTCAGTGGTTGGGATACATGACAATAAACAGGAACTGCATTTAAAAAGAACCAGGGCCCCTAGTAATTATCGTCACCTGTGCTTTTGCCCCGTGTGCAGGCTGTGAGTGGGTTAGACACCCATGTTTGGTCTCCTTGAATTCAGCAGGCCAGGACAGTTGAGTGGGTATATGTTTTGTGGTGGTGAGCCCAAAATGTGTCCCTTCTGAGGGGGGTCAGGTGTCAGCTTGTCACCCCCATTGAAAATGAATGGGGAAAGGAATGTTTTAGACATCAAGTCACCGGATCGAAATGATTGAAAGTTTTACACATACGCTGCTAGTTGAGTGGAGCACATTACCAACTCTTCTTATGTGCCATGCAAAGGGAAATAAGAGGCGACTTAGAACCACAGGGTCCAAAATTCCTGCAGAAAACAAGACAAAATGGAGGAGGCTATTAATGACTCATTCAAACATCATCACTGCATGGAAGTTAATGTTGCTATGGAACCATAGTTTATATTTAGATTATAACAGTGACAGCATTATACTGCCAGTGAGGAGGGAAGTATTTGAAATATTGTGTATAGTCAATGTATGGTCATGTTATCAGTGTAAGTTCATTAAATTGTATCTTCGTATGCACTTGATGCCATCTACCTTTACATTATCGACAGTAACTCAGCTGGCTCGTAGCCCCGTTGCTGTAAGATGTATCCAAATAACAAAGAAGTGTACAACACTCGCGTTACAGCGTTTGTATTCACACACACACTTGATGTCATCTACCTTTGCATTAGCAACAGTAACTCAGCTGTTAACTGCAGAGCTAAAGTTAAAGCCACATTCTAAGGGTAGCAAGCTAGGTAACCATATATACAGTAAAGCAACAAAATGTATAACGTTAGTTAACTTGCTTGACCAAGGAGAGTTAGTAATGATCCAGAATTTAATTTCAGCAAGGCCAGCTTTGAGTTGGCTCAAGTTGAGGAAACGGTAGTGGCTGAAATGTTTGGCGCAGACATACCAAACTTTGGGAAGTTGTGTCGGCGCATTTCCAGCCAAAATAAAATTAAGATACTGGATGTGCAGAGGCTTGGATGAAGGAACTAAAAAAATACTTTAGTTTTGATTAGTACATCCAAACACTGAGCAACTGTTATGCTTCGTTCGTTTGCTAGCCATGATGTCTCTCCAGGAAAAACTCGATATCGCACTTGCCTTTGCACGATCGTAGCTCAGTTTTTTATGGGCGGGCCAGATTATCTGGGCGGGTAAAGCAGAGAGAAGGGCGGTAGCCTGGCTCCTTGTGATGTAACAAGGAGGAGATTTTCAAACAGAGCAATTGAGCCTTCATTTTCTCGAAAGGCAGAGAAGAACACCCAGGGCTTGGTTTACACCTATCGAAAATTCTAGCCACTGGGGGACCAAAGGCAGGCTAGGGGAACTCATATTGCTGTTAAATAACCTCCTAAAGTAAAGTTTTCATGTCATGTGACCTTTAAATAATTTGGCTGACGATTTGAAGGAATCGGTTCTCGATACCCATCCCTACTTTAGGCATCATTTTCGAGGACGCTGATTGGCTTAATATGTGTTTCTGTGGTATATCTTGTTAGCAACGGTCAGAAATTCACCATGATGACATTCACCATCGCCAACAGATTGGTTGGCGCTTGATAGGCGATTTTTCTAGCGCCCCAGATGTCGAGCATTGAGTAAATTGATCCCAAAACTGATTTTGAGTAACTTTACATTTATGCATTTAGCAGACGCTTTTATCCAAAGCGACTTCCAAGAGAGAGTTTTACAAAAGAGCATAGGTCACTGATCATAACAACGAGGTAGTCACAAGTACTGGATCCTGCATGGCCGTAAAGCTGTTAAGCGCCACTGGACTGCAAGAGGTGGAGAGCCTTTCTAGTTGTGCCCAAGATGGTAGACCTCCCACAGTACAGACTACGGCTGCTGAAGCCCCCGTCCTTCTCTACGGGCATGGACTGCTTCGGGCCTTTCACAGTGAATGTTGGCCGTCGCCATGAGAAGAGTTGGGGCATTAGGGCGGGCCATACTCAGGTGCTAACATGAATCTTAAGGAAATTCTAATATGAGGGGTGTCTAAAGTATGTATTTTTCGATGGGGAATTCAAATATGAGCTTATTTTTTTGATAGGATGACTTTCAGCTACATCATTTTTAATTTTTTTTATTGACAAAATTACCCTTCCGAATCACTTTTAGAAGATATTGAAAGATATAAGGGAAACCATTCAGATTTACAGAGCCAAATCAAATGTACATATTTATTAGTTAGTGAACTGCATGAATATTACTGGATATCATTACAAGGAACAATCTCCTGACTTCCTGAACTTTGCCAAGTTACACAAGTCCTTCTCTGATTCATTCTTGGACATCAGCCTCCTGCTGGTCTCCTGAGCCCTGATCGCTCCATCCCTCTTTTCTTGTGAAAAGTACTTAGCAGAAGCCTCAGTCACCATTTTAACAACCCTCTCAATACTTTGCGTGTGGCAAGGCCAGTTGAGCACCTCCATTGGGGTGTTGATGACGTTTTTCACCAGCGAGGTGCTTAGGGAGCAGGTAAGAGGTGGCTCTGACACACCTTCTGACCAGCTGATCAAGTCACCAATACTTGAAGCATCACAATGGATGTCAGGTGTCCTTCTGGTTCTGACAGAGGAGTCCCCCAGCTGAGAGTCTGGGTCCCCCTCTCCCCTCATGGCCAGGATTCTCTCCACCGCCTCAATCTTCTCCCTCTGATCCTCTGAGCACAGCATTGTTTGGAGTACGGCTTCACTATGGGCATACCAAGCAGATCTTCTCACTGTTGGCATAACGAGATCCAACACCTCCTTCCTCTGAGACTTGAGGCAGTCCAGTTGAAACCGGATGTGTCTAGGTCCTTCAATCCAGGAGTTCTTGACCTTTACATTGAACCAACATGGATGGTACACTCCAATGATGAATTCAACAATTAATTGCAGATTCTTTAACTTATTTCCATTCAGCCTGTGCTTTGACACCCAGAGCCTAAGAAGTCTGTTTGCTGTGGTGAGCCAGCGGCTGTGGTTCACTGGTCCAATCTCCAACAGAGCCAACTTGGCAGGTAGCACTCCATCTCTGACTGCACAGACAATCTTATAGCCATAGTGTTGATCAGTTGAAAGATCTTGAATGACCTTGTCTGGCAACTTGATCAGTGGAGGGCCAACAGAGATGTGGGTGAAGTTTGGATTCATTTCCAAGTCTGTAGCAGAATCAAGGAGCTTTCCTATGGGCCCGGAAAATTTGTTGTCAGACATAGTAGGGCCTTCAAGATCAATAATGAGACGGCGCAGGGGTAGTTCACCAGTGTAGAGGTTGCACACTGCATTTCCCCTTCCCAAGAGAGAACTTCACTGCCTGATTCCAGACCTCCTTCAGCTTGGACATGATGGTCACCTTTTCATTAATAACAGGTGGTTTGAAAACAGCATTAGCTTTGCTCCACTGCAAAATCAGACCAGGGTAGATGTCCGCCACCAGCTGGTCTACCGGGTAGTTCCTCCTGTCAGCTTCACTTTGCTCCCTCAAGTGGATGCCATACTTCAGGACATCTCTTACAGTTGACAGTTCAGACACCAACAGCTCCCGTCCTTTGCCAACAAGAGTACTCAAATGAGAACTTGATGTCTTCCTTGTTCTGACTTTTCTTTCACTAGTCATTTTCTTTTCACTAGCCATTTCTTTCACTAGTTTTTAACTCAACACTGTAGTCTTAATCAATGAAATTCTCACTCCCTTCCCTAACAGAACAAAACGACAGACTGAAATCTCCAGCACAAAAGATGCTGGTATTGCTGTTGCTATTTTTTGACCCAATTGGGTTTTAACTTTTGATTGCTTAGAAGATGATCACTTTGTTGTGTCTGGACAAATTGACCAGACACAACAATGCGCGTGTGACGTGAAATATCAACACATTTCCTGGATCCCCATTTCACATGAGAAAATTCAACTTTTTCTAAATCATAGGTCAGATTTTCAAAATGTAAAGGGCTAAATCAAATACAATTAGTTAATTTATCACTTAATAAACCTCTTCAAACTACCATATTATTACTATTTCTGGTAGCTAGATGGTACACAAATGAAAAATCGGTCATTCCGGAATATTAGCAGAAAAATGCAATATTCCGCTGCAAATTGATGTAGGTTAGGGTTTTCAGAATTGTAAAAAACATTCAGATTTGTGTTATATACACCTAAATACATTATTTGAACACCCCTCTTAATTAATAAAAAAAAAACTGAGTATGGCCCACCCTATTGGGGCATACTACTTAAATGCCTGACAACGCGTGCTAAGCACATGTTCGTTCTGTCTAGTCTGGGTTCTGATTCCTTTCTGATGGCCCTCCGCCGCTTCATCACACGAAAGGGTAAAACAGCAGAGCTCCGATCCGACCAGGGCACTAATTTTAAGGGAAGTGAAAGCACCCCACACTCCAGACTCATCTGGCTAAACATCAGATTATGTTTCAGTTCAACCCCCCAAGCGCACCACACATTGGAGGAGTCTGGGAAAGGGAAGTGAGATCTGTTAAAGCTGCACTGTATGCCACCATCCAGTCACGGACTGTCCCAGAAGAGGTCCTGCGGACAGTACTTATTGAAGTGGAGGGGATTTAAAACTCCAAACTACTGAGTTATGTGTCAACAGATGTTGCAGATTCTGAACCAGTGACACCCAACTTGCTCCTCATAGGGTGGCTCGACCCTTCTTTACCACAGGCTGTGTATGCGGAGTCTGAGCTCCTGAGTCGCTGGCTGACCAGTTTTGGTCCCACTTTATCCAACAATACCTCCCGACTCTTCAGACTCGTTCCAAGTGGTACAAGGACCCTGCACAGCTGCAGACTGGAACCATAGTCATGGTGTGGACCCACAGCTATCAAGAGTGCAGTGGCCTATGGGTCATGTCACTAAGGTTATTCCAAGAACTGATGGGAGAGTCAGGGCTGCAGTAGTCAAAGACAAATTCTACACGAGGCCTCTCGCTCGCCTTGTCGCTCTGCCTGTCATACCAGAAACTGATATGGTCAATCCTTCTTAGTGTGGTACATTTGGTGTTGCAAAGGTTTTGTTGCAAATCCCAATTTTCTCTGTTATACCCCTACCCCTTAGTTTTACACATTCACATGAGAGTAAGGGCTATCCAAATACTCGTTTTGATCGAGGGGTAGGGTTAAGGGGTAAACCAAGTGTTTTCGGGAGCTTACTTTAAACCAAAGGGTATGTGAATACTGCGCAACTGGCAACAATGGCGGCCAGATCACACAGAGTCCCATAAATTTAATACTTTCAGCCTAAATAATTGATTAAAAAATTACGAAAATCTTGTTAAGTGCTCTACACAGTCCTGTACATATATATTTGCAACCATGTTCCTAATTGAAACGTTTTTAAAAATCACTAGTTTGCTACGCTAACGTTACATTGCTGATTTGCACAGACCCGCATTTCTCTGAATAGCCTTGAATGGTCTACAGTTTTAACTAAACTCCATTAGCAGGGAATTTAGTTTGATATCAGTATCGTATCATTCATCATGAATAACGTTCAGAGGATTGCTGTCATTGCCCTGCTCTATTGCCGGAGAAAACGCCGCCGACGCTGCTGGGTTCATCCCATACAACGGAGCTTATCACCGGCTTGTTCATGAGCGGCGACTGGAAGACGACATGTTTCAGCGGTACTTCAGGCTGAACCGAGCCGAGTTCAATGACCTGCTGACCAGAGTGGGACCCCGGATAGCGAGGCTAAACACCTCCTTCCGCAAGGCCATCAGGCCAGCTGAACGCCTCCCTATTTGTCTACGGTAAGCTTAAATAGCCTTTATTGTAAACTGTTATATTTCAGTGTTCTCAGACGAAAATATAATGTAGTTATTTTCAATGCCTAATTTTATATCTATGGTATTTCTTTGTAGATACCTTGCCACGGGGGATTCGTTCATAACTTCAGCTATTGTGTGGGCTCAAGCACTGTGGCTGGTATTGTTGTGTCTCAGGCCATTTGGGACTGCCTGGTGGAAGAGTTCATGCCTGCGCCAACCAAACAGGACATTGCTGCAGGTTTCCTTCAGAGGTGGAACTTCCCAAATTGCCTGGGTTCCATTGATGGCAAGGGGAGCTTGCCTATGTTCCTACAGCCCTATGTTCCCACAGTCCTATATTCCCACAACCCTATGTTCCCACATTTCTAAGAGCTTTTTAAAAATTAAGAGTTCATCATTCCGTAGCTGGTGATTTGAAAGAGCTAGCTAGCTTCTAAACTCTCTTGACCCTAACTGTAAATAATTCTGGGAACATAGGTCTGTGGGAACATAGGGCTGACCCCATGGCAAGCATGTAGTCATCCAGGCCCCTCACAACTCAGGGTCACTGTACCACAATTACAAGGGGACATTCTCCATCGTTCTCCTTGCTGTTGTGGACGCTGACTACATGTTCCGGGTCATCGATGTTGGTGGCTACTGACGCAACAGTGACGGTGGGACCCTGGGTATCTCTGCATTTGGTGAGGCCCTGAAGTATGGGACCCTAGACCTCCCAGAGAACGGTGTCCTCCCTGGAGCAGAGCCACGTGGACCACTGCCACATGTCTTTGTGGGTGATGAGGCCTTTCCTCTGCAGAGCAACCTTCCGCGCCCCTTCCCTGGGACAAACCTCGCCAGGGAGAAGAGGGCTGTTCAACTACAGCCTCAGCCTTGCCAGGTTGACAGTTGAGTGTGCCTTTGGCATACTCTCCTGCCAGTGGAGAATGTATCGGCGCGTCATCGGTGTCAATCCGGCAAAGGCGGAGTGTGAAGGCCACCTGCATCCTCCACAACTACATCCGGAGGTCCAGGAGAGGTGCCAGGGGATGTCCAGCAGCCTGTCCTGGCCAGGAGAAGTCAGCAGGTCTCCAGGAGGCTCCACAAATGGGCAGCAATAATGCTGCACGTGCAGCGATTTGCGTGAGGGATGCATTCACTGCATAGTTCAATACAGAAGGTGCAGTGCCTTGGCACCAATAAGTTTTATAGCCCAATGTTTTTTATAGTCTGGGTTGGGGGATGAAAATTGGGTCGGCAAATATGTTTTCATACTTATTTTGTCATAGGCAGTGCTCGAAGTGGGCCGGTTGGCTACTCACTGGTACTCAGCACCGGTACTTCTACATCCACTGACAGTGAAAGCGTTAGGGTGAAAGAGATTTGTTAATGACCCTAACATTAAATAAACTTCACTAACCAGAGGGCACTTACGTCAGATCTTAACGAATCACGCACAGGCAAGCAGTCGGCCCACCCTATCAGAAGTACGCTTCTCTACGAACACTAGTTCGAAAAAGCTGTCTGATGCTTGCGTAAGTGGGTAACAGATTTTTGATTGCTGAAAACCTATAAACTACAAATGTGTGTCGAGTTTCAGAGTTTGTAAGTCGTTGTGTTAACCTGGCTTCAGAAAGGTACTAAAAGAACTCGTGTGCCAGAGCCAGACACGTCAACAGAGGTCCAAGTCCAACCAGAAACATCGGGTACAAATCATGAGATTCAAACTTGTTTAAAAAATACATACACATGGCCGCGGGAACTAGGGGTGCTGCAGCACCCCCTGACAGCACGAGAATTTAAAATAATACGACTTGAAAATCCACCACCGCAGCACAGCCCCGCAGTAGTGGACTGGCCATCGGGAGCACCGGGAGAAGAATAACGATGGAAAAACAGGCTAAGAAACTTAAAGGTGGGGCTGAAAAATGGAGACAAAAAATAAATTACCTTCATTAGACAAGGTTTTCCCCCCTCCAAAAAACTATTTTGCGCTCAAATTAAGGCCCAAAAAGTTGGCTCGCGTGCGGGCATTAAGTATCGAACTCCCGAAATAGCCTGGCTGCCAGCCCAACTTCTTCCCGCCTTCAAAACAATTTGGTCGGGAAGTTGGGTCTGGAGGGTCTCGTATTGGGGACAACTACAGAAAACCAGAATCGGGACAGACCAATGAAATTGCCAGGGCAGGCTTTATATGTTGATGGACAGATGATCAACAGTAAAGTAATCAACAACGTCACGAAAGAGCGCTTGGGTTGAATTTGTTTTCAACAAACAACATATTAGTTGCTCTGGTTGTAGGTCTATCCAATTGAGCGAAGAGGCATTTCTTTTACGAGTTCGGTTGAAACACGCCCCGTAGTCACAGCCCAACGGAGAGTTTTCAGACTCATATTCTGACTAGAATTATGAATTATTTGCAAACACCCTTTTCCATGTCATTTGGGTCGCGATTGTGTAATCAAAAAACAAAGGCTCTTTTAAGAGCCACTAACATTAATCACAAAAAAGCAAGCAGTTCCGGAATGTTCTATTCATTAAATATGAGCTTAAATCACAATGATTTATTGTGATTTATTTGTTTGTTGTTTTTCTTATCATGATTAATTTTCACAATTAATACCTAACAGCCCATTCAATAAAAGGAACAAAGTTTTGTCAGTGACAATTTTTTTAATTAATAAAAATATTAAACTTTAATTTAGAACACTTTGCTGGTGGCAGTGTTTTCAGCACAGGGAGAAGGCTATTTTAAAAAGCTCATCCTTGTCCTCTGATTGAGGTGGTGGAAGAGGAGCAGGTGTCTGTGCCTTCTCCATAGCACCAAGCATCCTCTCTTCAAATGCCGACAGCCTCTCCTTGCGCACCCTCTTTCGGCCAGAGGATGCTGGGGGCTGGCTAGTAGTTGCTGCCTGACTAGCAGGGCCTCACAGGCAGGGGTTTCTGGCTCGCTGTCTGGTTGTGTGGCTGTCTGCTCTACTTCATCCTTACTGGCCTGGCTGACTGAGGATGTGGTGGCCGGCCTCTGAAAGTTGCTGCTGGAGTCCCTGTATTACATAAATGGAGCCAGGAACCCCATCATAGCAGCATACTTCCAAGGTTTGTGATTTGAAAGGCCTGCCCAACTCTTTCCCTGTTCTTCTCCCTCTTGTCGCTGTCCCTTGATTTTTTTTTTTTCAAACCTCAGCTAGAAACACATTATTTGAAAACTGTTTAATAGACATACACGTTGACATGTGTAAAAACGTATTATATTACTTGAAGTGTCTGCTATCTGTCGATACAACTATGGAGTCCCAGCCGGGCTAACTAGCTAGCTCTAGTTACCACAGAACGAAGTTACGTAATGTGACTAGACTAACTTTGAAAGTACAAAATACCCACCAGAAGCACCGACAACTTCAGCAACCTTGCGCCATGCATCCTTTTTCATCGACGTAAAGTGTATGGACCAATTTTCACCCTACGTCACACGACTGTCAAGCAGGCTCAACTGGGCGTGTCTGTGGCAAAAGACGAACTTGTCCCTGGTATAATACTTTGAGTGACGATCAGGTCATCTTATATCTCTGGCCACTGGATTGCAGGGCTTCACATAAACTTTTTCAGGCACAAGTATATTTACGTTTCACTTGTCCATTAGTGATGTGCCGTTCGTGAACGATTCGTTCATCCCTATAAGGACTCGGGAGTAACGAGTCCTCTCAATGAGTGATTCGTTCATTTCCCGACTCGGTCTTTCTACGAGTCTTTGGATCATTTTTCACGTGACATGCATAGGCTCTGTAGCTAGAGGAAACGGACGTTTCGTTCATTTCCCGACTCGGTCTTTCTACGAGTCTTTGGATCATTTTTCACGTGACCCGCATTGTATTTTTTACTAGAGGAAACAGTTTCCTTATTCCCTTTCGCGTGGCCACTGTTTTAGTAAGATGTGAATGATATTCGCTCAAGTCATCATACTGACTGGTTTTGTTATTTCCACTTAACATTTACACTTACAGTTTAGTGCAGTGTAATTGTTTGACGTAATAATTAAATGCTAGTGTGATAATACATGTCCAAATCATACAAATCATTTGTGGAAACAGCGAGTATCGCTAATAAAAAATGTGACGTTTTTTTTTACAACAAAGTCAAGGCGGCAGGCGTGGTTTGTGCAAAGTGCTGCCCTAAACCCTGTATATGTAGCTGATTCTGAACGAACTGGGGGGTATTAGTCTTAGCTCGCTAAGCGGTTTAGCGAGTTAATTTCCAGGCCCCCCAAAAAACGCCCCTCTTTTTGGTTTGTGGAAGCAACTTTCGACAAATCACCATAGTAACATATCAATTAGCACTAACCTACTCCAGAGCAGGCTAACGTGTAGCTGGATAAGCTTGCCACACCCCCGGAAAAAAACATGGCAGCTCCCTTTTTGAGAGGCTCAATTGACGAAGGAACTATTCCAGTTTGATTAACCTTTCATACCGATAGTTTTTTGCGATCGCCAAGATCCTTTGTGTCACACGGATGAGTTCCTGTTTGAGCGATATCGATTCAGCCGACAAGGACTCATCTATATGCAAGACCTTCTTGGGCCGTACATTGCAAATCTCACGCCGCAGCCGAGCTTTAACTGTGCTTCAGACTCTCTGCATAGCCTGTTTTTTTGCGTCAGGTAAATTTGTATACAGTGTGGGCGATGCAGAAAACATTGGCAACGCCGCAGCATGCGTTGCTGTAAGAAAAGTGTACTTGGCGCTCAACCAGCTGATGAATAAATTCATCATATTTCCAGGCCATGTCCCAGTCAATGACATCAAAGAGGGATTTTATGCAATTGCAGGTAATTGAGTAAATTAATATTTTACCATTTCATGAAAATGCATTCGTATCACTATTCATTATGGAACTTATCATTATGCAGTTTCCTAATGTCATTGGTGCAGTGGACTGAACCCATATCCACCTGAAAAGGCCCTCTGGGCCAAACAAGGTCGATTTAGTGAAAAGAAAGGGCTTTCACTGCCTAAATGTGCAGGTACTTGATTTATCACGTATGACATAATTTTCCTCAAATTACATAGCTCTAAAAACAATCATTTGTCTTTGACAATAAACATGGACCTTGCAATTGCCTGCTGTAGGCTACCCCTGTAATGTACAATACCCATGACCTGACTGCAATTTATCTCAGATGATCTGTGACTCCACCTGCCTTTTAACAAATGTTGAGGTCAAGTGGCTGGGGTCTGTCCAGGACTCCCGGGTATTCCGAGACTCCACACTATGCCACAGCTTCGAGCAAGGTATAGCAAATCTCATGTCATTCAGAAATTGATTATTTTATGTTGAGGTGATCCAACATTGTTCATATCATATACTAGGTAACTAAGATGGGCTCCTAATTGGAGACAGGGGTTATGCCTGCAGGCCCTGGTTCATGACCCCCTATCCAGAGCCAGCCCCAGGCCCCGAAGTGCGGTTCAACGGTGCTCTCACTAGAACGAGGGCACGGATAGAGATGACCTTTGGCCTACTAAAGAGCAGATTTAAATGTCTGCGGGGGCTAAGGGTGGAACCGGACAGGGCCTGTGCGATCACGGTGTATGTGCCGTGCTTCACAATGTGGCCACACAGGAGGGAGAGGGTCCCAGTGATCGTGGCCCATCCTGAGGACGATGTGGAACCGATCCATTTCAATGAGGGGTCTGGAGCGGCTGCAAGGGACATAATTTCCCAGCATCATTTCAGATAGTTGTCCAGATGACTTTGGGTAATGTTGGACTCATTTCATGTTCTTTATGTTTGCATGTTTCATTTATTTGGTTAGCCACCCTCTTTGCTTTTAAGTTACCCATTAATAGTCCATCCTCAGCCATCATCGAGTCCCAACTCATCCCAACTCACAGTCTGGTTTGCACCTCCACTGCCAAGGACCTAGGCAGACTGCAGCAGATCATTTGGTCCCACCCTGACCTGTTCCACCCAAGGACCATCAAGAGAACAGGCAGGATCATTGCTGACCCTTCCCATCCTGGCCACCACCTCTTCCCATCCACCAAAAGGGTCCGGTCCATTAAAACCAATGGACTTACAAACAAGAGTCAGGTGGTTGAGCGGTTAGGGAATCGGGCTAGTAATCAGAAGGTTATCGGTTGAATTCTTGGCCGTGCAAAATGACGTTGTGTCCTTGGGCAAGGCACTTCACCCTACTTGCCTCGAGGGAATGGCCCTGTACTTGCTGTAAGTCGCTATGGATAAGAGTGTCTGCTACATGACTAAATGTAAAGGGGTTCACAAACAATCCCCCCACCACATTGGTTCTGGGACCCCCGCACACAATGCACTGCAGTTTGCATCCTTATTCATTCTGATTCTGAATATAGGACCATGCTGAAGAATAATGTAAGAGATCCATGGTGTACAATAAAGCCTTTTTTTCCCCGTTTATTGGTTATCCTGTAAACGAAGGTTTACAGGATACAATTTTAACTATAAAAAAAAAAATAGATTTTCAGTTTAGTTACAATTAATGGCAAAGCTTACAAATACTTTAGCCAAAGCTTTGCTTTACAGGGTTAGACTTACATTCAGCTGCCGTTTAAGCAATTTAACCTCCAATTCCAGCTTCATTGAACTCAAGTGGAGGTTGTGAATTTTGGCACGCAAGTAGCGCTCATATAGCGTGCGCACATCTTGACAGTCACTCTGGAAAAAAGACAAACCGTTCATAACTTTGTTCAGTGTGGTGGTCAGTGTGGTGCCAACTAAACTCAGACCTCACAATGTGAGGGTATTTAATGAGAACTCACATCCCCATCCCCAGTTCCCAAAGAGCGAGATGGTCCAGGCTCCGGCGGATCAGGCCGTGGTCCAGCAGGATTTGCCTAAAGGAATGCATTGATGTAAGTGAGTGCCAGAAAAGAGTGGGATATGAGTATTAGTTAACACAACTTGCATTTGCCAAATCGCTGGAGAAAGCGGACAGAGTGTCCTCATCGTCTAGACCAACCTCCTGTTAGTGAATTAGGAATTATTAGGAACTGTGGGAAAGTGCCTTCGGTTTTAAAAGACACACGCAATGAACATGTTTAGAATCATTACACAATGATGCAGCAATATCAACTTACATCAGTGGGCTTCTCTCCCCCGACCAAGACATTTTGGAGGTGGCTGCAGGAGTGTGATTGAACCTCCAGCCACTGCAAAATGTGACGATGGTTAACCAAATTACTAATTAAGAAGGAAACTCATGGAATGAAGTGCACCTACCTTGGACATGCGGATTATCTCCTGCCACCACCTCTCCAGAGGAGCTTCCCCCAACTATGCCCTGCATGATGGGCCTACCCCTATTATTAGCCAGGGCCAGCTCCTCAGCAGGGGTTAGCTTGGGACCTTGGGGTCCTCCCCCCCGTCTTTATCATATCTGCCCTTTTCTTGTTGGCTAAAATGTGAAGGATATGACACTGACAAGCTGTTCAGTACATTACCATGGCACATATTGTATTGACTCACCAGCCTGATTGATGTTTTTATGTTTTATTTTTACTTGCTCCCAAGTCCTTTTAGTTGCGGGGGTTGCAACTACATGGGGTTTGAAAGCACTCATATTTATATGACAGTGTTCACCATATCGCACCATACCATACAGTACACCATACCATATCATTATTGTTGAAAATGATTGAAGTGGACTCATGATACGGAGATAATCTAACGATTTCTTTTCACTGCTTCGATTGATTGAATTTTGGATTCTTAGCTGAGGTGGCAGACTCTGTCCATAGGACAACAATCAGTCGTATACTGCACAAATTTGGCCGTTGTGGAAGAGTGGCAAGACGAAAGCCATTTCTTAAAGATATCCATAAAAAGTGTCGTTTAAAGTAAACAAGCCACCTGGGAGACACACCAAACATGTGGAAGAAGGTGCTCTGGTCAGATGAATCCAAAATCGAACTTTTTGGCAACAATGCATTATGTTATGTTATGTTTGGCGTATAAGCAACACAGCTCATCACCCTGAACATCCCTATTGTCAAACATGGTGGTGGCAGCATCATGGTTTGGGCCTGCTTCTCTTCAGCAGAGACAGGGAAGATGGTTAAAATTGATGGGAAGATGGATGGAGCCAAATACAGGACCATTCTGGAAGAAAACCTGATCGAGTCTGCAAAAGACCTGAGACTGGGACGGAGATTTGTCTTCCAACAAGACAATGATCCAAAACATGAAGCAAAATCTACCATGGAATGGTTCACAAATAAACATATCCAGGTGTTCGAATGGCCAAGTCAAAGTCCAGACCTGAATCCAATCGAGAATCTGTGGAAAGAACTGAAAACTGCTGTTCACAAACGCTCTCCATCAAACCTCCCTGAGCTCGAGCTGTTTTGCAAGGAGGAATGGGCAGAAATGTCAGTGTTTCGATGTGAACAACTGATAGAGACATACCCCAAGCGACTTACAGCTGTAATCGCAGCAAAAGGTGACGCTACAAAGTATTAAGTTAAGGGACCAAATAATTTTGCACGCCCAATTTTTCAGTTTTTGATTTGTTAAAAATGTTTAAAATATCCAATACATTTCGTTCCACTTCATGATTGTGTCCCACTTGTTGATAAAAAAAAAAAAAAAAACATTTTTATATCTTTGTTTGAAGCCTGAAATGTGGCAAAAGGTCAAAGTTCAAGGGGGCCCAATACATTCGTAAGGCACTGTAGCTCAGAAACACATTTCTAACCAATGAGGCATGGCAGGTGTGTAGCAGTCAGGTAGATTGGAGGAAGGCAATGTGCTTCTTAGCAAAAGACAGATACATGTTCATTGCCGGCGACAAGAAAATGGCATTGTAGTCCAGTTAGAAGTTTTTAAAACTCTGCTCTGTATTCCACGATTTCCCTGAACACCTCGTCAGCTGTGCGCTGAGCCCAGCGGCGAACGCAACCCATATCACGCTGAGCCTGACAAAAACCTTAAGAAACTCCATGATCCATGTTCTTCGGTGTAGTCTCCTTCTGCGTGATCCCCTGAAGAACTCTTCTTCACAGTTCTACACAGTGTGACACTCTAGCCAGCTCTGGCCTCACGCTGCATGGTCCGTTGCCATTGGAAACAGGCAGGCCAGGTAAAGTACTGTATGTGTGTGCGTATGTACTTTATGCACAATTACCTCTCGTGTATGTCAATTCAGGAGCTCCTGGGACCCTCTCTCACTCAGAGCAATGACCGCATTTTGACTGACGCGCTCTCACACACACAGACCCCGCCACACACACAGACACAGATCCCCCACACACACCCAAACCCACGTACACACAGACCCCACACACAAACACTTAAAAAACACACACACATCACACACATGAACACACATGCATAATTTGATCCTGTTATAGCTGCATCTGTCCCATAGGAACAGCCGTCTGTGCTCTGCATCTCAAACATGTCCAGATAACACGGTCCTCCAGGAACATTTCAGAAGTACTTCAGTTCCCACTTAGAAGTTATGTAACAGTTTTCTTTAAGTTCACTTTTCAGACACAATACCCTGTATGTCACTATAATGCTGTATACATAAAAGAATGTTTCCTGGGTTTACTACAAGAGCACATTTAATCATTTAAACTGAGTCACTAAGAGGCGCACATCTATACTAAGTTTCACCCTCATGCCCTGGGCATGTGTGTTGTTACACACAAACACTTCCATACACACACAGACACACACACATTGTTCCAGTGTTAGGACAAGCTAGTGGATCACAGGGAATGTGTAGATCCCATAGCCTGATGGGATCCTCATCTACAGAGACCAAAAGACAGACAGAAAACATCTCCCACCTCAGCAGAAGTTACAAGAGAAAACATTCTCCTCTGGAACGATGTGTCAAACTCATGGCCTGTGGGCCAAATGTGGCCCTCCACGTCATTTAAGCGGGAGCTTAAATAGTTGTAGCAGCAGTCGCGGAGCCAAAGGGGTGGCCAGTCCAGTGGCCAGTTCACACACACTGTCACCAACAAGCAACAACCGTGTCCCATACCAACGTTTGCGTGAATTTTGGCGCGTTTACAGTAGCCTATTGTTGGCCGGCGAGGCTGTGATTGGATTACGGGACTGGAGCTGTCCCTGACGGGACAAATCAAAATCACCCATAAATCGGGATGTCCCGGACAATTCGGGACGGTTGGCAACCCTACCTGCATCCCCAGTCAAAGCAGGCTCCATCTGGCCCTGGATGGAAGGCAGTTTCAAGAAAGATGGGAAAGCGAATACACGTTTGTGCTTCAAGGAGAAAAAACTGAATGTATTTTGTGTTATGAAGCGATGTCGGTCATTAAAGCGTATAATCTCCATCGGCATTTTGACACCAAACACAGAGATAAATATGCCAAATTTAGCATCCAAGAAAAACATCAGATTGTCCAAGAATTTAAAGGCGGACTGCAATCGCAGCAGAATATGTTCACAATAGCTACAGCTAAAAACAACAGTTTTTACATCGGCAAACATCGTTACATCGTAGGTACAACTGGCCCTTTGAGGGCAACCATGATGCTGCGTGGCCCTCGGTGAAAATCAGTTTGACACCCCTGCTCTATATCAAAGATATACAGCATGCAGGCATTGGGTCTGCTTTACTGTCTCGTCATTTTAAGCATCATGGTCATGCGATTGAAAGAACCTCAACACCTGAGTGTTTCCTAGTTGGGAATCAGCTGTGATTTATTTGCATAACTTCAACCAGCTGTTTCTCAGTAGCAATGGAATAAGATACAGGGGATATATTCGTGTATCAGTTCAGACTATGAACAGCTGTTCACTTTGACTAGAAATGTGTTAATTGTATAGCCTACACAGACGGATGTCGTGCTGTGTCAGAGTGAGAGTTTAGGAAAATTGTTAAAAGTATTGAAAAAGTTGCCATAGCGACTGTAAAAAAAAACTAACACATTTCTTGTTGCTTTGAAACTAAATGCATACAGTAAACACAAATTTTAAATGCTTGAACTTAATTTATACACAAGTTCAACCAAGACCAAAACAATCAATCTCTACTGCCCAATTTACAAATGCTTTCACACTGTATGTCAGAACAAATTCATGTTCTAAACTTAACTTATTGGCTAAAGTCAAAGTGAACAGCTGTTCATATTGTGAATGAAAACACAAATTTACAACCTTTATTTTATTCCATTGCTACTGAGAAACAGCTGGTTGAAGTTATGCAACTAAATCACAGTTGATTCCCATCTAGGAAACACTCCGGTCTTGAGATTCTTTCAATCTCATGACCCTATGGTATATGAACAGGACCTCTTTGGGGTGATCTTGTGTGCAAAAAGAACAATATAAAGCAACACGAAGAAAGTACGAAAAAGGCCAGCACGAGGGAGAGGAAGACAAGTACCAGGACGAGGGAGATAAGTGGGACAAGGGAGAAGAGTTGAATCCGTGGTGGCGCTCAAAAAAGGGCCAGAGCTAGAGTAACAAAATTATGTAAATGGCAGCTATACTGCATATTTCTGTTATCTTGCAGTAATGACCTGTTGCAAATTAAGCCTTTACTGCAGCAATTATCAGTTTTCTTTTTTCATAAACAGTACATTCTGTAAAGCCACTCTGAGATGGGTCATTCATTTTTGTACTAAATATCTGCATCAAAAGAAGCAAAATGCATGCATTTACTCAACCCAACAAAACAAACATGTAGAGGCTTCAAAAGAAACAATCTATGATCAATATACTGTGAAACCTGATAAATACAAAATAATGCAGTTCCTGTCATTCCATCTGATGTTAATGTTTTTATGATATTGTGCTATGATTGACTAAATGTTCCTATTGAAAGAGAACATGTGTTAATGTTTTGGTTGGCATTGTGTATCGTGTTATGATTGTGTTATGAAAATTAGTGTTGGAGTTTAGTTTACAATGTGTGATTTTGAGCATGAAATTAACCGTTTTTCCAATTGTGTGTTGTAGGTGTGTTGGTGCGAAAGAGGAAGATTGTTAGAAGTATTGAAAAAATTGTCATAGCGATTGTAAAAAACTATAATATAAAAAGGGCGTGGTATTCTGAGTTTCACAAAGGCAGTCAGGCGTGTGGAGAGAGGAGTCCGGTTTAGAAACCTCGACAGTTTCCTCTTCGATGACAGTGTTACTCCCGGCAACGGCTCCATTGAAAGAGGTCATCAGTCACAGTTGTTCTCTTTATGATGCTGGTGATGGTGATTACTGAACACACACACTCACGAACGTGCGCACACACAGAGCTCATGTAGAGGCTTATAAAAGATGCATTTATTTTGTGATCAGGCTTAGCTGTCGGAGGAGAGCGGGGTGAAGTCTCTAATAGAGACTGAGTACTGGTCTCAATCAGGGCTTGTGTAAACGGCTTTTAAAGGGAGATCAAATCAAATTTATTTGTATAGCCCTTTTTACACGCAAGCATGTCACAGAGGGCTTCACATGCGCCCATAGAACTGCCCCTCAACCAACCTAAACCCTCAAGGAAGACAAGGAAAAACTCCCAGAAAAACTCTCACCGGGAGAAAAAATGGAAGAAACCTTGGGAGGAGCAATTCAGAGAGGGATCCCCTCCTCCAGAGACGGTTGGTAAGAGAGAGGAACAGAACACAAGCTAAACATAGTCATACAGTGTCAATGGGTTTTGAAACACCAAAATCCATTGTTCGGCTTTATAGACGTTGGATGGGACCGGGAAACTCGCTGTTGGCCGTCATGGAGACTGGATTCCGGGTGACGACCTGGTTCAGCGTAGGCAGACCGACGACCAAGCAGGTCCAATCATTTCCAGGGTGTGAACTGTTTCACTCCTCACAGCTGTACTTTAATCCGGAAACTTCTGCACTCGTTCTTTTTCAGTCGTTCTGCAGACATCCAATCACATGTAAAGAGGGTGTTTATATAATAGTTAGAGCATTGAGAACACAAACACTTTTTCTCCCCACCAAGTGCTTTGTTGCTATGACGACACACCTACTACTGTTCTGCAGGTAGCACCATCTGTAAGTGGAGAACTTGGGAGAGATTTTGTGTGTGGTTGTGTGTGTGTGTGTGGGTGGGTGTGCATGTAAATGAGTGTGCATGTGTGCTGTCGGATATTTGTCCTCCACTGGTTATAGACCTTCATGGATAGGTGTCAGAGTTTGAAAGCACTTGTGCTGCCTGGGGAAGGAATACACGGGGTGTCCTCTCCCCTTGCCTCGCCTCCTCTGCTCCCCTCTGTGGTCCCCTGCTTTCTCGACAGCTAGGAAAAGGCTGTATGCCGTGTAGGCAAGAGAGAGAGGCAGAGAGAAGTAGCAGGGATAGATGGAGAGATGGAGAGGGAGAGAGAGAGTGGTGGTACTACAGAGAAAAGGAGAGAGAGGCATTACTCTGTACATAAGACTACAGGAGAGAAGTATAGAGGTAAAAAGAAAAAGGACAAGATAGAGAAAGGTAGGAAAAAAACTAAAGAGTGACATTCAGAAGGTCAAAGTATGTCCAATTACAGCTGTTGTTCTAGCCTGGGTTCTGATAACAGTTGTTTTGGTGCCAGTCATAAAACACTCACACAGTCAGACACAGTCAGTCACATAGACAGTTAGACACAGTCAGTCACATAGACAGTTAGACACACAGTCAGTCACACATACAGTCACACAATCAGATAGTCAGTCACACAATCAGTTACACAGACAGTCAGTCACACAGACAGCGACACATTCAGACAGACAGTCAGACACACAGTCAGTCATACAGTAAGTCAAAAAGACAGTCAGACTCAGTCATTTTTCATATTACAGTTTTTCTGTGCCGCTTTGGTACATATCTCAGATCACAATTGAAATTCTCCAAACTATTTGTTAAACTTCCACATCATCTTGTCACATTGTGCACATACTGTAAAAGCAATTTGTAATATTTTGAACATATTTTTAATGCTTTGGTACAGTCGTGCAAATGATTACGTAATTTTTTTTGCTGTTTCCTACATTATCAATTGCTTACATCATGTTGATCCAAATGTATTATACTGGTTCTTTGTTGAATAGTCTTCCTCCCAAAATCTAGGCCTCAGTTCCTTGAACAAGTCATTACAGGAAGAATGGTTGAAAAGATAAATAAATTGTACTTCCAACAGTATGCATGGTTGGCTGACAGCTCTTCTTCTTTATTGATTTATTGGCAGCTGGTGCTCAACAATAATCGCCCTGCTCAAAATCAAACACTTTCCCTGAGTTTTTGACAGGCTAAACACAACTCGGGCGCATTACTGTCGCTCATGTTAAAGAATGAATAGTGTTTATAAACAAAAGGTTAGTTACTCGTCATAGACTCAGATCAAAGTGCCGCAAGATAATGATCTTACAATAGTTTAGGGGTGCCCCAAGCCACTCCCTGGACACCCCCTGACACACATGGCTTGCTGATCTTACCTGAGTTCATTCTGAGTGACATTGTCATACTCTTCACAAGTTTTACACATTCTTTCATTATGTGAGCCATCGAATGGAAAAGGATCCATTCAATTATCAAACTATAGCCCCTGTCACCCCCCCAACCTCACCTTTGGGCACACACACACACGCACCACATACACATGTACACACAGCCCCACCTCCATGAAAACACGCACACCACATTATGTACACCTAATGGAGTTAGGCCTGAAAGGGTTAACTAAAGTTCGGGAGGAAGGTGGCACACCAAGACTCCTCCTTCTCCGATCAAACTAATATGCATCAGCCCAGTAAAGCACGGAAGAATGCGACCAAACTCCCCTTGGTCAATTAAGAGTTCTGTATAAAGTATCTTCCATTCCTCTGGTCCCTGTGCTAGCATGTTGTTGTCACCATCCCACCCTGCCCTTTCTTCTCTGCTTCTCCCTGTCATCTATCCAGGCTTCCCAGGGGATCTGCTTGAGCTGCTGCTCGGCCGTGACCCATTAGGAATCTCCGCCACACCCCGAGTCCATGCCCGGACACCAGGCCCGGCTCTGCTACCGGCCACCACCAACCGCTCCAGGCTCTGCTACCAGCCTCCTTCACCATTGGGCTTGGCCCTGCTACCAGCTTTGCTTCAATAAAAGCTATCTATTCAATCTATGGTGTGATTACTGAACTCGTGAACACACCAACGCATCTCCTAGTTTAGCAAAGCCTTGAATTCCAGCAAGCTTCCATGCTTCTTGCTCCTCAATGCCCAGGTCTAATGGAGACATAACAGTCCCATAAACAGTGTGGAGGCGTATATAGCCCAGACACAATGTTTCACACTCTGTGGGTAATATACCCACAGAATCTTCACGATGAGAGCCTTAACAGACAGAATGTGTGTGTGTGTGTGTAAGAGTGAGAGCTACACAGAGCAAGAGAGAGTGAGATGCAGAAAAATCACAGAGAGACAGCAATAGAATGAGTGGGAGGGAAAGAAGGAGGGAGGAAGACAGGGAGAGGGGAGGTGAGGCAGAGAGGATGCAGGGGAGAAGGGGGTGTCTGTCCTGGTCTGGGTGGTGTGAGGGGGTGTAAATCACAGCTGAGGGACAGGGAGAGGCCCGGGGACATCATATAACACACCACGCACCAGCTATACCTCAACACAAAGACCCGCATGAGTGTGGGTATGGCTGTGTGTGTGCTTGCGTTTGCCAGCCGAAGAGGGGATTAAGAATTAAGGGTGTTTTATGATTGGTATACGAGGGGAGTTTAACGAGCAGACAGATTTATGAGTGTTAATGGAAGACGTGTGATCAGAGTTAGAGGGGGAATCCTTTCAGTGTGTGTGTGTGTTTGTGTGTCCAGTTTAACCACCCTTGTGGGGACCGACTATTCTCACCAGTAGAGTGAAAATATGAAACGTTTGACCTAGTGGGGTCCTTTTGCTGAGTCATTAGTATTCAGGGGGTTATGGAGTTTTAGGGTCAAGGCCAATAATTAATATCAGGGTTAGAATTACATTAAGGGTTAAGGTTAGGGTTAGGGGTTAGAGACAACACGATTTTGAATGGGAGTGAATGGTCGGGCTCCACTAGGATAAAAAACAAACATATTTGTGTGCATAGCAGTGCGAGATGCTGCCTTAGATGAAGTTATGTTTGCATCCACACACACAAACACACACGGACACAAATACATACACTCACACACTTGCCACCCACCAGTTAGCTTATCTGTCTGGATGCTGTGTTGCTGTGTAGATGCTAGAAGGGAAAACTGTCCTGTTTGTGATCATAATTGCTCCAGTTAATTAGGGGATTTATGCTAATGAAGGAGGATAATTGGAGAGAAGCAGGAAGTCTAGCCTGTGGATAAAGAAGCAGTCAAATCAGAGACAGGCAGATGAAGCACTCTTGTGAGGGAACACCACGTTAGAACTCACAGTTATACCAGATGTGTGAGGGAGAGAGTTCTAACACACCTTAATTATGCCATTAATCTGCATGAGAGAGGGAGGAGAGAGAGAGAGGGAGAAACAAAGGAAGAGATGGAGAGCGAGACAAGGCACGAGAGCGAGAGGGAGAGAGGGTGTGGGGTGGTATAATCCCTTGTTCTTCTCTAGCCGAGGTAACTACAGCATGCCACCATGATGTGTGCTCTGTCGTAGGGCTTCCTTTGTTTCTTAAACAACCTCTCACACACACTATTACATTCCGAACAGACACACACACACAGTCTCTCTTTCTACAGTATTTGAGTTGACAGCGTAAGTGCAGCCCTTCCCTTCTTGTGCCAAAGTTCCAGGATGCAGAGGCAGAATGACCTGCTCTGTACCTCTTCCTCCTCCCCTCTCTACCTCTCTCCTCGTCTCTCCTTTCCTCTCCTGCTCTCGTTTGTCTCTACCCCTCTCTTTTCTAATGGCTCATATTACTGACAGATCCTACTTTGTCATCCCCCTCTTCCAAGAAATCCAGGCAGGCAAACCGTCTTTGTTACGCACTTCTCTTTAATTAGATGGTGTGTGTGTGTGCGCGCGCTTGTGTGTATGTATGTGTGTGTGCGTGTATGTATGTATGTGTGTTTAAGCTCCTGTGTTATTAATCAGCCATGTCTTTGTTCAGCCGAACTCTCGAGTGGTATCTAAATCCTCCTTTATCTACCCCTGCATTTTTATTCTCTTTCCTCCTCCCTTACCGTCTGTTGAATGTGGGTTGCTGGTTTTACACACTTGTTGTGTCAAACCTTTTGTCAGGTGAGTGAAATCAAGTGGAAGTATCAAAGCCATGCAAAATGTTTCACTGACAGTGTTCTTCCCCTATCACTTTGTGTGTGTGTGTCTCTCTCTTTCTTCCCCTATGGCTTCCGCCCCAAACAGGAAGGTTTTTCTCAACCATGTAGAGAGAGAGATAGAGAAAGAGACAAAGAGAGTGGGACAAATAGGTAAAGTTCTGTTTGTATGCCTTTTATTAGTTTGAGTTTTTTTCATATGTAAACATACTGTATATACATACCCTCTGTTGACACAGATGTTTTCCAGAGGGAAGCAAAAAAACAGATCACCCATTTGGGCCAATATAGGAGAAATGTAAAATTTCTGCTGGAGAATGTGAAGTGCCAACATATTACAAGCACACACATAGCATTAATGAATACTACATTATAGGAAACATGACATGTCATACAAAAAAATAAATGATAATAATTAAGTGAATAAAATAAATACATTTTACAACAAATAGTAGGCGAATATATGTGCATTAAAAGTGTATACATTTCAAAACTCACTTAGCATTTAAAAAAAAGATACTGGAAAATATTGGATTAATGAGAGGCCTACATAATTAGCTGCCTAAAAGGCCTATATTACCTGAAACACCATAGGAAACGAGAATTAAAAAAAAACAAGAAACATTCAACAGCAAGCTTGTAAAGCTAGTTTTGCCTCAAAGGTAAAGAGCTAGTGGAGATGCTACTGGCTTACAAGCCCACTCAGCAGCAATAGTAAGAGACAGTACAGACCACAATGTATCTATCCGCTCTGCTGGCTGCTAGATCCCGCTCAGCAGATTGGTGAAGACATTATTGCAGATTTCGTTTTTTTTGTTGCTACAATATACATGTCAAAGGGAATTATAGGCGAGATTAAAGAGGTATGTCTAACCTTCTCGCTGAAAGGTTTCTACAGTTTTAGCCTTTCTTAAGTTCTCCAAAGAGTGGGAGCATAAAAACTAAAAGCTGCCTCCATATCTCTTCGTCCTGGCTTTTGGAACTGTTAAGAGAAGGAGTGGAATGTTGAAGGAGGGATGGAGGTAAAAGGATGGAAGTTTTGGTTAGGGTTAGTTTCATCAACCTTCATTCCATATGAAGGAGGAATGATGGGTGATGAAAGGGGGACGGTTTCTGAATGTGCATATTTTAGCGACTCTTCTCTCTGCCTCATCTCTCTAATGTATCCCAGTGTTTGACACTCTGGAAATCCTCTCCTTCAAACCATTTTCTTTTTGAACTGATTTTCCTTCCAATTTAGCCTAATCTAAGAAAGGCTAAAACTGTAGAAACCTTTCAGCGAGAAGGTTAGACATACCTCTTCAATCTCACTTATTATTCCCTTTGATATGTATTGTAAAAAAAAAAACCGAAATCTGCAATAATCTCTTCACAATTCTGCTGAGCGGAATCTATCAGCCAGCAGCATGGATAGATGCTTTGTGGTCTCCAATGAGTTCTTACTATTACTGCTGAGTGGGCTTTGCAAGCCAGTATCAGCTTGCTGTTAAATGTTTCTTGTTTTCTAGAATTCTTCTGGTTTCATATGGTGTATCAGGTAATATAAGCCTTTGAAGGAAATGTTCCTTCCAATTGGATTCTTCCTTTTCTTTAATTTCAACTTTTAATCTTTTTCTTTTGCAGTTCTTTTTTCCAGGTCGAAACACTCTGACTCTGTTATAGGAATGGCTGTAGCTGCAAAAAGACTGTGACAGTGTTCTAACCATGAGAGTCTTATAGCTGTAACTGTAACAGTGATGTGTCTGTAACTGTGACAGTGATGTAGCTGTAACTGTGACAGTGGTGTAGCAGTAACTTTTTCTTATCTCAAATATCTATTATGATGCCTGCCTGCCTTCCTTCCTCTTCTTCTTTCCCTCTCCACAGTTTTATTTCCCTCTCTCTCTCTCTCTCTCTCTCTCTCTCTCTCTCTCTCTCTCTCTCTCTCTCTCTCTCTCTCTCTTTCCCTTTGTCCTTTCATCTCCTTTGTCAGTTATTTTAATGAGCAAGGAAATGTACAGGTACAGGCGCACAAGCACACACACACACGCACACACAAAAATAGGTATGGAGCAAACATACAACAAACAACTAATAATACAACAAAAATACATAATAAATTATAAAGTTTTTCTCTCTGATATCACACACAGCACACATGCATGCACTCAGGGACAAGGCTGTTACTGAAAAAAATGAGATTGATAGGGACGGTGGGGGATGAAGAGATGGGTCGCTTTTACGGAGATCTTCATGTGTGACTGCAGTACTGCCATGAAGCCTGTAGAACCGCCTTGAACTCTGTACAACCACAGAGAACTCAATATCGTGAGTAGATCTCAGTGGAGCCCTCTGGAACTTATTGGAACAATGGTGACTATGGAGAACTTTATGCAAGAGAGAATAGAAAAGGTCTAACCTAACTTGTACTCCTGGCCTCCACATGTGGTGCGCATCCAACAATATTCACCTGAACAGAACACACACAGACACACGCACACACACACGCACACAAACCAAACAGTTTGAGTCAGAATGAAGAGCAGTCGTCCACTAATGCTTTCAGACATGTTGTTTCTGCACTTGATGCAAGAATACTGTGAAGTGAAGAAAACATGACCTATTTCCTTTTTAGAAATATTTCTTTGAAACCATTTCATTTCTACCATCAGGTCTGTATTATTAATATTTCATCCGCACAGGAGCTGTGTGTGTGTGTTACAGACACCTGTGTTAGGATTCCTGTGCACTCCAAAGCAGACACTTTTATATTTCATAAAGGTGCAAGAAATGAATATCAACATATTCATTTTATTTAAAGCTTCTGAATATGCCATTATGGATGAAAGTTCTGTCTGTCACCACTAGACAGTGTTGCTATTAGTTCAAATTCTAGGTTTATGCATTTTAGACAACCAGCTGGTTGGAGAGAGAAATTCATAAACACCTCAACATAAAAATGAACAGGATAGACAATGGTCTTAGCAAAGTCTCTCTGAGGCATAAAGGTCAGAGGACAACCTTTATAGTAGAAAGGGAAAAGCAAAGATAAGGCACAGCTCTCGGGTGTTAATTATTCGATCAAGCGGATACAACATCATAGACCAATGATTGTCATCAGAACACAACATAGGTAACAACAGGAACTCATGGACATGAATGAATAATAAGACAGGATACATTAACAAATAACAATGCAATATCAGATTTACTGATTGGGACTGACATGAGCACATACAAAATCCTTGATTTCTCCCACACCCCCACATACTCGCGCCTTCCATGTCCTTTTTTTCTTTATTCACATCTTTCCATCTTCCGCCCTCCATCTCTATCCATCTCTCTCCCTCTATTCTCCAAGCTAGCCTGAGGGCACGGACAGATGAAAAATCAAGCAGAGGAATGTGATCCCGTACTCTTATACATTTTATCAGCACTCACACACACCCAGAAACACAAACACACACACACACACACCCAGAAACACAAACACACACACACACTCACACACACCCAGAAACACAAACACACACACATATCCTCTTACCTTATTGTCAGGCCATATTCCCCTATGGTAGATTCCAATGGTAACAACAACCAGAAACACATATGTACTCACAGACACAGATGCACGCACACACAATGAACAGTGAAACTGCAATAACTCTGTGATGTTGACCCCCAGTCAGTGTAGTTTAACATGAAGCCTGCGGGGTGTGTCTCACACACTCACACTGTGCTGCTTCCTGCAGCTGATGCAGAACGTAACAGACAGTCCTATATGTAAGAGGTCAGAGTTCTGACTGTTCCAGAACATGACAGAGCTAGAGTGGGACAGAACACACGCACACACACACACACACACACACAACAAGGCATGAACAGAACATGACAGATGGTCTTCAACTGTGTGTAAAACACTAGAAAAATCATCATTTTCAGCTTAACAGTTACAGTATATGGAAATCTGTGTTATTTTCTTTTCTTTTGCTTATATTTATTGGTCAATTCTGAAGCCACAAAATAATCTTCACACTTTCTGAATTACCAATATGCATCTTGGTAACAGTTAATCTCCTCCAAAACTCACTCAAACCACCAAAACACCTTGTACATGTCCTAAAATAAGCTTGTTTCACCACAACGCAGGCAACAATTCTTAATCAGAAAGCATGCGTCATCCTCATAACACACTGTACTCAAAAACAAAACCACTGGGAGCATTACAAAAACTTTCATCTTTGAAGTTGGAATGATTATCCACTTGAATCAATATTTTATGATAGAACAACAATAACACCTTTTCATTTTGACTATTAAAGTCGATACAAGAATTAATCAGAATCAATCAATTTGCTTCAGTATCCTTTTCCCCAAAATTTTTGTGTGTAGTACTTTATGCCTTTCTAGTCTCGTACCACAGGCTGGGCTGGACAGTAGGATGGACCGAGGGAGCGCGATAAAGAGAAGGGAGTTGGGAAGGAGATTGGATGGTAGGGAGAGCTAGGGAGGGAGGGAGAGATGAAGGGAGCAAGAGAGGGTGATGTGATGGTAGAGAGACAGGAAGATGGGAGGATAGCAAAAAGAGAAAAGAAGTGAAAGAGGACATTGTGGAGATGGATGAAGGGAGAGAAAGGAGGGAGAGATGGAGGGATCAGAGGTGTGAAGTAGAGGATAGAGGGTGGACTCTATAGTGCAGGAGCAGGCTAATTGACTTACACTCAGTATGTCATTTGTCATGTGACTGCATGAATGTGTAGACAGCTTGTGTGTATGTGTGGTTGGGTTCGTGTGTGGAGTTTGTTTGAAAAAACATATGAAGAAATATGTTGGGGTGCAGAGTGCTGTAGTAGACAGTTTTTCCAGGTGTATCTCCATGGTAACAGTCGGTCTGTCTATCTGTCTGTCTGCCTTTCTGTCTGTGTGATTGGTTGAAACGATACGTTTAAATGAAGTAAAATATAAGTAAATGCTTGACAGCTCATTAGAGAAGTGTGCGTATGAGTGTGTGTAAGCATGAGTGTGTGAGTATGTGTCTGTGTGTGTGTGTCAGCCTATTAGGATGGTTAGGTGGGTGATGTCCAGTCAGAGCATTACCTGCTGACGACAGCTATACTATCACTAGGGAGGTGTGGAAGTCTGCAGCAGCTGTCAAACTTCGAGGTGTGTGTGTCTGTGTACGTGTGTGTTTGTCTGTGTGCATTGTCTATGCGTTTGTACACTTGAGTGTGTGTGTTTCTCTAGACGTGTGTTCATTTCAATGAACGTCTATGTGTGTGCCAGTGTGTATGTGTGGGAGAGTGTGTATACGTGGCTACCTCATTATAGGGTCAATCCAGTCTGATAGGCAGTTACAGTGCCCTCCAAAAGTATTGGAACAGTGAGGCCAATTCCTTTATTTTTGCTGTAGACTGAAAACATTTGGGCTTGACATCAAACGATGAATGTGAAACCAGAGATCAACGTTTCAGCTTTTATTTCCAGGTATTTACATCAGGATCTGATGCACAAATTAGAAAATATCACCTTTTTGTTCGAACCCACCCATTTGTCACGTGAGCAAAAGTATTGGAACATATGACTGACAGGTGTGTTTTGTTGCCCAGGTGTGTCCTATTACATACATTATTCAATCAATAAATACCACTGAATGTCTACACTCAGGTTCAGATTGCGTAAGATAGGTTTTGTCTATGCAGACTGTATTCAGAGGTGAAAACAACATGAAAACCGGAGCGCTGTCTTTGGGTGAAAAACAAGCAATTGTGAGTCTTAGAGAAGATGGAAAATCAATCAGAGCCATTGCAGAAACATTGGCCATAGCCAGTACAACCATTTGGAATGTCCTGAAGAAGAAGAAAACTACTGGTGTACTAAGTAACAGACGTCGAACAGGTAGACCAAGGAAAACATCAGCAGTTGATGACAGAAACATTGTGAGAGCTGTAAAGAAAGACCCTAAAACAACTGTTAGTGAGATCAGCAACAACCTCCAGATGGCAGGAGTGAAGGTATCACTATCTACTGTTCGCAGAAGACTTCATGAACAAAAGTACAAGGGCTACACCAGAAGATGCAAACCACTCATTAGCAAGAAGAATAGGAAGGCCAGGCTGGAATTTGCCAAAAAGTACAGAGATGAACCTCAAAAATTCTGGGACAAAGTTTTATGGACTGATGAGACAAAGATTAACTTTTACCAAAGTGATGGAAAGGCTAAAGTTTGGAGAAAGAAAGGAACTGCTCATGATCCCAAACACACAAGCTCATCTGTGAAACACGGTGGAGGTAATGTCATGGCTTGGGCTTGCATGGCTTCTTCTAGGACGGGCTCATTAATCTTCATTGAGGATGTAACACATGATGGCAGCAGCAAAATGAACTCGGAAGTCTACAGAAACATTTTGTCTGCCAATTTAAGGAAAGATGCAACCAAACTGATTGGCAGAGCCTTCATCATGCAGCAAGATAACGACCCAAAACACACTGCCAAAACAACAAAGGAGTTCATCAGGGGCAAGAAATGGAAGGTATTAGACTGGCCAAGTCAATCTCCAGACTTAAACCCTATAGAGCATGCATTTTACCTGCTTAAGAGGAGACTGAAGGGAGGAACCCCACAAAACAAACAACAACTGAAAGAGGCTGCAGTGAAAGCCTGGGAAAGCATCAAAAAGGAAGAATGCAAAAGTTTGGTGACGTCAATGGGTCACAGACTTGCTGCAGTTATTGAAGGCAAAGGATTTGCAACTAAATATTAAGTCTTATTCACTTAAATATGTTTTAAGTATATCTGTTCCAATACTTTTGCTCACATGACAAATGGGTGGATTCAAACAAAATGTGATATTTTCTTAGTTGTGCATCAGATCCTGATGTAAATACCTGGAAATAAAAGCTGAAACGTTGATCTCTGGTCTCACGTTCATTATTTGATGTCAAGCCCAAATGTTTTCAGTCTACAGCAAAAATAAAGGAATTCGCCTCACTGTTCCAATACTTTTGGAGGGCACTGTATGTGCATGTATGAGTCATGGGCTCACAGAAGTCAGAGCTGCAGGCTTTTGCCACACCATCATGTTCTATAACCAACCTCAGTCACACTACAGCCTGAAACATGGGAGTACAATATGTGTCTAAGTTTTAGTATATACAGTATGTGTGTGTGTGTGTGTGTGCACACTATACATGTACGCATGCGTCCGTGTGCTTTAGGCTGGTTAGTATCTGGTTTTGTGTGTGCATATGTGTGTGAGCACCGCACATCAGTGTGTTTGTGTGTGCCAGTTTGTGTGTGTGCTCACATGCGTGTGTGGTCTGTGTTTGTGCACTTTTGCCTGGTATAAATAGCCCATATGATGCAGCTAAGGTCATGGACCTATGTTCAGCCGTCTGTGTGTGTTAGTGACCTGTGTTAAATAGTGGGTGTTGAAGCAGAGAATGGAGGAATCCCAGTCTCTTCATTTACAGAGAAATGCTCAACTTACTGTAATGATCCATACTCTACCCTCTCTCTTCAGTTCCCCTCTCTCCTCGCCTCCCTTCACCTCCTATGCTGTACCTTTCCTCTCCTGTCCTCTCCTCCTCCCCTCTACTCCTCCAAACCCCCCCCATCACTTTCTTTAGATTGTTTCTGTTTCTGTCTATTCTTGTATTCCTCGCCAACCCCCCCACATTCTATCTCTCTGTTGCCGTCTTTTCAGCTCTCTCTGAGTTCTGTCTTCTTCCCGTTTCCTCACTGTTTCTCGTTCTGTCGCTCTGTCGCTCCCTCGCTCAATTGTTTCCAGCTGAGAGGGTAATTAGCCGGTGTTTTCAGACTTCTGTTAGGGTGCCTTCCGGCTCTGCTCCTCTCCTCTTTCCCTCTCTCTCTTGTGTCTTTCTATCCCTCTTTCCCCCGCTCTCCCTCTCTTTCTTTCTCTGTGTCCATCCTTCTGTTTCTTACCCCTATCTGTCTCTTTCCTATCTCTTTCTCCTTTCCTTCCTTTCCAATCTACCTCCACCTCTCGCTCGTCCTCTCATCTTTCCCCCTCTCTCCCTGTCACGCACCTCCATACAGAAACACAAACTCTTCACTCATAAGCCCTGCACGCTGCCTAATCTATGTTTAGCTTCTGACAGGATGCCTGTACAGACTGGTGTTCTCAGGAGCCCTGCTGTTGTGTTCGCTGCCTAAGACGGATCAAACATCATAGACCACAACTTCCTCAAACCGTCAAGTGTGCTGCCGAGACAACGAAGGATAAATACTCTGCCTCCCTGCTCCGACAGCACTGGGATGCGATCATAGATCTGCTGTGTGATTATTATTATATATCTGCTCCATATTACTATATTATGGATGTGCTGTATGATATCATATTTCTGCTTTATATTATTACGAATGTGCTGCATATTATTATAAATCAGCTGTATATAATGATATATCTGTTGTGTATCATTAGAGATATGTTGTATATTATTATTGATCTGGGGCATACTACCCTTGATCGGCTGTACATTCATTTAGATCTGCTGTATAAAATGTATCTGTTGTATGTTACAATAGATCTGCTGCATGTAACCATAGATTTCCTACTTATTTTTATAGACATGCAGTATACTACCATAGATCTGCTGTCACTACAAATCTGCTGTTTAGTTCCATAGATCTGCGCAGTGATTCGGAGCAGAGGACAGAAGCTCTCATTTCAGTACTAAAAGCTTTGAAAGCCACTGGGTATGACACAGTTAAACACTTTGGGAAGCCAAACTGTTCTTTGGCCTTTTTTTCATTGCAGTTAGTTGTAAAATGTTCATGCGATTCCAGGGATCTAAGACTTGGTAATTGCGTCTGGAAGAAGACTTGTCACGGACGGTTAATATAAGAGAAGTTCTGAAAAGAGAGTGGGAGAGGAAGAGAGGGAGAAGGAGAGAGAGGGAAAAAGTGAGAGAATGAGAGGAAGATGAGAGGAGAGTCAATTCCACTTATGAGATTTCCATATTCATATTTTAGATTATTACATCACAGTGATTGGAGGGAACATTCCCCCTGCATGTTTTTTAATAATATTTCATCTTCATGGCAGGGCGTGTGCACATTTCAATATACTGTAGAGGAGCAAGAGAGAAAGACAGAGTTGGTTGGGAGAAAGAAAGATAAAGAGAGAGATAAAGAGAAATAGAAAGACATCAAGATCTAAAAGAAAATTAGAGAGAGAGAGAAAGACAGAGTGAAAAAGACAAGGTAAAAGGGTTCTGTATGTGAGGGAGCATTTGTTTTCAAACAAAGATCAAGCCCAAGTTGATGTGCTTCTGCTCTCTGTTTTCATAATGGATGTGAAGTTCTCTACAAATGTGAACGCTGCACGTGTTAAGTTGTTAAGCCTTTGGTGGCACAACCCTGACCCCAGATGAACATCAACCTGTGGAGATGCTGGCTGTGCCATGACCTATCATCGCTTTCTACTGAGAGAGTGGGCTCTCCATTACTTATCTGCTTACTGTCCATCTGGCAGTAAAGCTTACACGGTATACTGTATGTATGTAACAAAAACAATATTTTTGTCACACCCTGATTCATTTCACCTTGTGGTTTGTCTCCACTCCTCACCAGGTGTTCCCGGGTTCCCCTATTGTCATCGGTATTTAACTTCTGTTCTCTGTTCTGCCAGCCATCGCGTAGGCGACAGCCATAGGCTCAGCCCGTTAGGCGGCGCTATAAGACGGCCACATACACGCACTCGCATTCTCGCTGACCTTAGTTCTGCACTGCTGCCATTTCTGTTTCGGTCCGTGTTTCCGTCGTGTTGTTCTTCGCGTGTCATGTCTTCTTCGGATCTGAGCGATGCTGGCGGTGTTGGGGATCAGTTGGAAGATCTCGATCAACCCTGTGACAATGAATCTCCGTCCGTGGATCTCTGCGCCGATAGGTTCGGCGAGGACTCCGGGAGCCTGGTCAGGCGCAGTTCTCGCTTGTCGGCCAACATCAAGAGCTGGCCGGTATATAAGATCTTGGACGCCCTTTACGACAGGGGCATAACGCCACCGATGGGGTGCAACCACAAGGAATTGTTCCTGTTCTTCCTGAACAGCAGCGAGGCCACTCCACCCGTACCCCTGCGTGTTCCCCCGGGTAAGGCAACGGCGAAAGGAAAGCGGGGCTCCGCTTCCCGTCCTACTGCTGCGTTTCCCGCGAAGAAGGCTCGCCTACAGGGGCCGACTCCAACCGGTGATCCAGTTCTGGAAGCCTTCTCGGACATCAAGATGTCCCTCGGCGACATGGCCCACCGCATCACCGTCCTGGAGGCCGGGGCGGCACCGGCTCCCGTTCCAGCTGTTTCCGAGGTCTTTGGTGTTCCAATGGCTTCCGCCCGAGCCGTGGTTCCGCGGAGTAGCCTGGCCTCGGCAGTACTGGCCGCTGCCTCCGGTGCACGGTTCCTGTCCCCCGCGGCTGGCTTGTCGGCACATCTCAGGAACCAAATCATTGCAGGTATGGACATTAACCTTGTTTAGATACTGCTGGTTGCTACCGACCTGTTGGATAAGCGTCTGATAGATTGCGGGGATGTGTCGGTATTCCTGAAAGGCAGCGACCCCAGGATGTCAAAGAACTTGACTCTGGCCGAATTCTGCGCGGCGTTCGGTGTATACCGTGACACCTTGTGTGTGTGTGAGGTGTACCCCGAGCGTCGCGTGGAGCTAGACGACTACCTAGCTTTGATTGCGGATCTGGCCCTGCGCTACGGCGGCAGTCTCTTTTACGAGTACCATAAGTGCATGTCTGCCAAGGCTGCTCTGCACCTCCAGAAGTGGAATCTGCGGCTGGACTGGTCGGTGAAGGATCTCGACCTGGTGAGCCGAGTGTTCACCGGGCACATGCTCGTGTGCGGATCCCTGGGACACTCGGTCAATCTCTGTCCTAGAACCGCTTATGTGGCGACCAAAACCGAGACGACCCAGGAGGCAGTAGGCCTATCTAAGGGTGGTCGGAAGAAGGTAGGGACCAAACAAGCACCTGCAGTCAGCCCAGCGCTCTGTATTCATTTTAACGAAAATGTGTGGCGGTATGCTAACTGCAAATATCTGCATGCTTGCAGTTACTGTGGGGACGCTCATTCCCGAGCTGTGTGGCCTCGTCGGGCCCGACCGGCCCTGAAGGCCAAGTGAATAAACGAGCGTCAACCCCAGTGAACGTTGAGGGACTCAGCATTGCCTTAGAGGGTCATCCCGACCGCTGTTTTGTGATGTACTTGTTGACTGGTCTAACTAACGGGTTCAATGCGGGTCTGTCTGTGCTGCCGACTGTTAGCCATGCGTGCAGTAACCTCCAAAGTGCACTTCGCGAGCCAGACGTGGTGGATACGCTCATCCAAAAAGAGGTAGCCAAAGGGTTCATGATTGGACCCTATGAGAAACCCCCCTTTTCCCCGTACAGGGTTAGCCCAATAGGCGTAGCCACGCGAAAGTACATGGCCAAGAAGCGCCTAATAATCAATCTGTTGGCTCCGCACGGCTGTGTGGTGCCTAGTATAAACAGCCTAATACCGCATGAGCCTTTTTCCTTGTGCTATGCAAGCGTGGACAATACCATTCACATGATTAAAATCGCAGGCGCGGGCGCGTGGCTGGGCAAAGCGGACGTGATCGACGCATTCAAAGTCATGCCGCTCCACCCCTCCCAATGGCATCTGTTCGGAGTATGTTGGTGCGGCAAACACTATTTCGCTGTCCGGTTAACTTTCGGCTGCCGCAGCAGCCCACGAATCTTCGACACGCTGTCGGAGGCGCTGTGCTGGATTCTGCTGAACGTGTGTAAATTGCCGTTCGTCCTGCACCCACTGGATGACTTTTTGGTGGTGGACTTTCCATGTTCACCTCCAGCCCGTTGTATCACTGTGTTGCGGGACACCTTCGACGAGCTAGGCGTTCCGTTATCCGATGAGAAGACCGTAGGCCCGCTGACATCGCTCGAGTTCCTCGGCATCCAGCTGGATAGCGTACTGATGCAGGCCTCACTACCCGCGGAGAAGCTCGAGCGCATTCGCTCCGTCATGGGGGCCGCTAGCAGCACTGTGTCCATGAGCAAACGTGAAAAGCTGTCTCTGTTAGGGCATTTAACTTTCGCAATGCGCATCATCCCGCAAGGGTGTTCCTTCGTGTCGCGTCTCCTAGACCTGTGCAAAACCGTGGCTAACTTACAGGACACCCTGGGGCTCGACGTTGGGTGTAGGTCGGATCTGTCCTTCTGGGCTCTCTTGTGCGCCCAGTGGAACGGGATATCTTTCTTTTACAATGACGAGATAGAAACGTCCGCCGCCCTGGAGTTCTACACGGATGCGGCCCTCTCGATCGGGTTCGGGGGTTACCACGGCGACAAATTGTTCTGTGCCGTGTGGCCCGCTGAGATACTGTCCCTTCCTCCGGAGCACTATTCTAGCGCACTCCATGAGTTGTACCCAATCGTGTCTGTTGTGGGGGCACTTATGGTGCAGAAAGAAAATCACAGTGTTCTGCGACAACGAAGCCGCGGTCCGCATAATCAATAAAGGAAGGTCTTCAGTGCCCGTAATCAACCGCCTGGTCAGACGCCTCACCTGGACGTGCGTCCTGGGCAATTTCATTTTGCAGCATACGTTCCGGGGCTGGCCAACCAATCCGCTGATTCCCTGTCTCGTTTCAAATTGCAGGAATTCCGCGCGCTGCGCCCTCACGTAGACACGTCATGTCCAACGTTCCAGCAAGCCGTACTAGATTAGGGTCAGTTGGTTCCGCTGAGGTGCTGCGGCAGCATGTCCTGTCTGCTTGTCATTACATGAGGTTGGGTGTGTGCTCCACCACATTAAAATCCTATGACTCAGCATGGTTTAATATTCCACCTACTGCGGTGCGTTCTCTGTGAGCCCTCTTCCCGTGAACATGTCCGTGCTGTGCGCTTTCATGGTGCATTGTTTCGAATCCCGCAAGCTGCAACCATCATCCGTCAAGGCATTGGTGGCAGGTATTCAGTTCCACGTCCGGTGCGCAGATCCTTGCATGCATCCTTGCAAGGCATGCAGCCTTCTGGGAAACCCGTCTATCCGCCTCCTCATGAAAGGTCTACAGAAGCAGCGGCCCAAAAGGAAAGACAAACGTCTCCCAATCACACTCCCTGTACTGCACATGCTGGTGTCTGCTCTGAGACAGGGATGCTTTGGGCTTTATGTCGACGCTCTACTCGAGACTGTATTTCTCACGGCGTTCTACGGGTTTCTACGGTGCGGCGAATACACCACTAGATGCGCCACATTCGATCCTTCCAGAGATCTCACTATGTCCGATTTAAGTATGGGAAGCGGACTGTACACTATTGTCTTGAAACACAGTAAAACTGATGTAACGTGTAAAGGCGTCCCTATTGTCATTGGTCAAACTAACAGTGCTTTTTGTCCTCTCTCCTCCATGCACCGGTACCTGTCGTACCGCCCCCGGGCGACACCTGATGAGCCCCTGTTTGCCAGTGACGCAGTCGGCAAGGCCATGACCAGATCTTGGCTCACGCAGCATCTCCGGCTGCTGTGCGAGCGCTGTGGCCTGTCCCCGGAGCGGCATACAGCGCATTCATTCCGGATCGGGGCAGCCACTTCTGCTTCCACGCGAAGGTGTCCGCAACAACGCTGAAAATGATGGGATGTTGGTCGTCATCGGCCTACGAGCGCTATGTGCGCCCAAACGCGTTGGACATCGTGGAGGCGCAGAAGCAGATGAGCGCTTGAGACCGGCACCTGCGTATGACCATGTTGAGTAATGTTGCGCAGCTGGTACCCAATAAAGGCTTACACTAGACAAAGCTCAGCTACATCCCTACCCTAGGCATAGGTTTGACCCGAACAGGTCCTAGGCTTGTCAACCGTCAAGGTCCTCATGTCTTCTGTGGTCGGGCAGCAAGCAAGCGCTCGAGCTGGGCGAGCGCTCAAGCTGGGCGAGCGCTCAAGCTGGGCGAGCGCCCAAGCTGGGCAAGCGCCCAAGCTAGGCAAGCGCTCAAGCTAGCCACCATTCGGTCCGCAGGCTTCTGGTGGCGGGGTGGCTTCACGTACTGCTAATGTTAGCATGTTTTGGATCTCCACGTAAACATGTTGATCCGCAGATGGGCTCAGACGCACTGAGCAGCATCCTTTGCGATACCCCGGACACCTAGGGATAGCATGCTCCGCTGGCCATCGACTTGTTCCTCATGCAACTTAACATTCCCTGTCGGTGCACGCAGGCACCTTCGCGCACACCCTCAAGATTGCCACTGGCGCTAGAGGGCGGGCCCCAGAGGTAGCAATCAGCCCTGTATGGGTAAGAGCCACCGGATCGTTACCAATGCTAGATATCTGCAGGGTCTCCGTTGCATACGCATGCATGCTGCATGCAGTAGGTCAATCGGTCAGAGGCAGAAAAGGGGAACTCGCGGATAACGGCAGGGATCAGCATGCGCCGACACACACCTCGTTCCTTCCCACTGATAACAGACAGGCACACATAGCTAAACACCGCAAGTTAGCATGGCCTGGGCATCCAGGTACGCTCTGTTGTCGAGTGTACGAGCGGGATGTCATGTGGTCCTCCCGCAACGCGGAAGGAGCGACGCTCCGCTCTACACGTAGTATAGACTGCCGGAGTGTCGGTGTTTTGGGGATTTCACTCGTTGCTCCCTGCCTCATGTCATGCATGCCGCAGTGAGGGCAGGGAGCGCTTCCCCATGTACATCCATTCCGCCAATGTGAACTGAAGTGAGCTGACTTTGCCCAAATCGGAATCCCGTTTGCCCACGGGTCAGGCTGATGGCCGGAGATCTGAGATCTTCTGTACAGCCTCCCAGCACTGGAGTTGCTTTGGTTCCGACTTGTGCGGGCAGGATTATAAAACCAGTGAATCGGTTGATTCAGAACATGACACAGCAATGTGCGAAACACAGAAGCCACTGTAGTTAGGCTGGATCACGCGCACTGAGTTGTGTACAGGAGGAGTAGTGTAGTATTTGTTGTCATACATTAATTTGATGTCAAGTTGCAAGTCACCATTCTAGATACGGAATGTGATTTATATGAGAGGCCGTATAGGCCATATGTCATACTTGGTCTCACATACAACACTATAACTTCTAATATATAGCATTATACTCTCACATATATACCATTATACTCATGCACATCAACGACTTGGTCTCACATATAACACCATAACCTCACATACATGTATACACTATTATACTCTCACACATACTGTTCTGTCCTCCCTGTACTGTGCTGAGTATAGTTTGACAGGCAGCTAAACTCTTCCCACAAACAATCCACCGGAGACGTGTTCCTCCAACATAGTTGGTTTATTGAAAGTGTTAGAAGGTAAAACTGGAGAGAATACATAACGATGTATCAGTGACATGTTGCAAAATAAATACAGAAGCATGTTGATGTACAGATTGGCTTATAAAACAAATAAATCATTAAACTGTACAGTACGAGCAGCTGGGCTATAAAGTACAGCACGGAGTAGAATGCTACATACTTGCTACATACTAGCTCTAGTCTAGTTGAGTCAAACGATACTAAGTGAGCACAAGTATTGTTTCTGAACAAAATGAAGATATTACAGAGACAGCATGCTATATACATTTCTTATTATGAAAGTTTGGACATTTTGAAAACATGAGAAAAGCTCAGTTTTACCTAAAGAAATAAAATTTACTTTGGTAACCTTGACAACCGTATTAAACGGACACAGCTGGAGCTTCGCTAATATTAAACACATAGCATTACATAAGAACAACTTTTACATCAGATATTTATCTTGGGTGAAACCTCAACATTTCAAAACCACAATATCTTACCAAAGATGCTATCAAAGGGGCCAAAAACCATTGATGAACCACAAGCTATGTAGGCATGAACAATTATGATACAGAAGCTGCGTCAACTGAAACATGAAACAATGTAACAAGACGTGAAACACTTGAGAGCAATGACGTCACCATGCCACCCGCACCAGCAACAAACTCAAAACATAACAGCAACAAACTCAAAACATAACACATACACTATTATACTGTCACACCTACACCATTATACTCTCACACATACACTATTATACTCTCACACATACACCATTATACTCTCACGCATACACTACTATACTCTCACACATACACTATTATACTCTCACATATACACCATTATACTCTCACATATACACTATTATACTCTCACACATATACCATTATACTCTCACACATACACTATTATACTCTCACACATATACCATTATACTCTCACACATACACTATTATACTCTCACACATACACCATTATACTTTCACGCATACACTACTATACTCTCACATATACACCATTATACTCTCACATATACATTATTATACAAAAGTATGACAATATGTAAGAGAGATAAATAGAATGTGTGAAACAGAATGATAGGATATGTAAGTAAGATTACTAGTCTATGGGAATAAGCAGGGGCGGTCTTTCCTACAGGCGGTATAGGCGGTCGCCTAGGCCGCCACTCAGAGGGGGGCGCAAAAAAATTCGCAAAAAAACAAACAAAAAAAAGTTTTCTTTCTTTTTTGGGCTGCGCAGTTTTTTTTGGCACCCACTTCTATATCTCCAACCAGTATTTTTACATTCAAAAAGTAAATCTAACATTACGGTAAAATGAGCCAGGTACACGTACCCCTTAAAAAAGGAAGGGGTACGTACCTCCTTGGTGTTATCAGAACATGCTAGCACAGTGAGGCGTTTGGTTAGAGTGTGTGTGTTCAAGAACTTTGAAGAACAAAATAATGAAGAGGCAAAAGCTATCCGGGGCGAAATTTAAGAAGAAAAGAAAGGAAGAATAAGAGAAATGTGCAAAGGCGAAAGGTAAATCCTTTAATTCTGGTACTTATCCTATGATGAATTCCAGATAAGAAAACGTTCATGAATGCGTGAATTGTCCCGGGCACTTAAGTGGAGTTAAGAAGAAAAGATGTACCTCGTTATTGAACGTGTTCCTACTCCCTGTCACATAACCTACTTCTTTAAGGATTTTACAGAGGCGGGTAGCCTATATCAAAAATGATATGTCCATTTATTCTACGTTATACAAAAAAACCACGATTAAAATAGGGGCGCACATATAAACCCAATAGCCAGTGCAGCAACACTACAAATATCTTACTCGTTGCATAGCACACCCAATAATTGCCATGTTCGTCTTCCCTAATGTCCTTAATGCCTAATGAGTGTGCTATGCAACAACTAAGATATTGTAGTCATATTGTAGATTGTAGTGTTGTTGCATTAGGCATTAAGGAAGAACAAACGCGGCAATTTGTCAACAAGTGAGGAATGGTAAAAATCCAAGTGTTGTATTGTCAACTTAAGCGAATGGATTGTATGTAATCTTGCTAGATAGTTAGCTAACGCTAGCTAGCCAGTGACTTCTGACATTCGTTATTGCCATTCAGTTGAAACATCAGTTCAAGTTCAGCTGTTCCGCAATTTGCGTCATTTTCGATGTGTCATGAAATTCTGGTGAATTCCATTTTGTCTAATTTTGTTCAGGTAGATTGATTGCTTAAAATGAGTGAATATGTGCCACAAGTGACCCAGACCTTCTAAGATTGTTGTTTGCCAGGCATCAACAGAACAGAAGACTAAAAAAACATTATTTGCAGGCGATGAGGGAGTGAATGTGACCGTGCACCGTGTGTGCACCGTTGAACAGGGGGGCGTGGCCAAAGCGTAGTTTAGCACAGACTTGACATTTTCTCAGGGATTTTGTTCTTTATTTAATGTTTATTCATCGTTGTGATCGTTGTTGTGTTTATTTGAAAGGAATGCAGTCTTACAGGGCAAAATACCGTTTGAAAGTTGCTATTCCGTTTTCGTGCAATTTTTTTTTAAAACTTTTACACTTTACACTTTTAAAACCACGCCACGAGTGAAGCTCGCCTAGAGCGCCAAATGTGCTAGGACCGCCCCTGTGAATAAGAATAGTTATATGTAGTGCAAGAGAGAATAGTCTATGTGAGAGAGTTTGATTTGAAACGGAAGGCAGTTTGATTGAAAAGGAAGTACTACTGAATTCTCAGTTCCTGATTGGTTTATACATGAAGAAGAAGGATTTTGGGTACATTTAATTAACGCCCACCTTCCCTGTCAAGAGTGACCTGACAAGATGGCAGACAGTGGGCGGCTGAATGAAGCCATATTGGACTAAACAACACAATTTTAAATAGCTCAAATGCAGCAGCATCATTATCAAACATGATAGAACAAACACGACAGCCGTCAACAGGGGCTATTTCTAACCCCAGCTCTAATGTTGACGACGAAATGTGCCGGGTATTCAGACCGGGGTCAGGTGCGCCATCAAGGAGCGGCATCAGCAGCACTTTTTCAGCAGCTAGCGTTAGTTCTAGTGTTAATGCTAGCCAAGTGATGGCGCAACCCCGATACGAAACGCAGCAGTATTTCGGTGGATGGACTTCAAAGGGAAGAAAGAGGTGAGTTTAATAATACAAATTATGGTTACATTTTTCCTGTAGCCGGGAATATTGTTTTATTGAAGCCACCGCTTTTTCCTGCTGCTAAGCTAACATTACCGTTAGGCTAGTTAACATGTGGCGCGATATCATGTCTGCTGGGGCCAATGGATAGTCTGTGATTACAGGGCAGAACACTGGAAAAGTCTCTCCCACTGATAAACACACTTTTGAGCGAAACAAGGCTAACTTTAAAATTAAGAGGAGTAATTATCTGGAAGATCTGTCTTTATTTGCACCTATATGTGCACTTGCTGTTTAAAATATAGAATGTTTTAGTTATACTTGTTCGACTGCAAGTAGAGATTTATGATCTGAAATGAACTGCATCTGTCTGAAAGAGCGTTTCAAAGTGAAACAGTCCCTTGCTAGATGCGTGATTTCGAAATATGTGGCCTCCACAGTGTAAGTAATTTTTCCAAAACAGTAGTTAGCTAGCTTTAGTTAGCTTCTGGGCAAAGTTAGCTAGCATAATAATCGTAGCAGTGCTACTACCATGCTTGTGTTACTTGTTAGCCTTGTTATTTGAACATTTTTAAGCCATACTACTAAGCGTATGTCGCATAGTTTTTGTCCATCGGAAAATATTCCATTGCAATGTTCGAAATTGCATGTATGAGATGTTACGCTGTGAGACCCGCATTCGAACGATCACACGTGTGACACTACTCCCTGACTTAAATCTGTGTCCGTGATCGCTTTTTGTAACCTCTTTAAACCACCTTGTTACCTTCCACCCTATGTGGGTTAGCCTTGCTCCCAGCCCAATTTAGCCCCACCCACAAAAATATATTCTGACTAAAATTATGAATATGACAACGTCAGGCTATATGTGGGTAGCCAATCAGTTAGTTGCAAATCAGCACCCTCATCAGTTAATCCCACACACTTGACCATGAAAAAAAGGACTGTAAGGATGATATGATTGCGGGACTACTCCTACTACTACCAATCCTAATAATAATAATAATGATTGTAATGCCAATTATGATATTCTTTGTGCATTATTTATTTAGGTCTACTACCCAGACTCACCCTAGCTTCAACAAGGATGTTGTATTGCTACCTCATCCAGAATGGAGTGAAGTGTGCAAGCACAAGACAAAAAGAAGGCTTCATGAAAGTGGCTATATTTTAAGTGCCTTTGAAATGAGAAAAATGTGGGACTGCAGGACTGTTATGGCAGAGATTAGGGAAGCCTTCAAGGACAGAATTACTGTGGATGTCGGGTAAATATTCTGAATATTCATGGATAATTCACACATTGTTATGAAATGTAATTAAAATTTGTTATTTTTCAATTTTCTTTCCAGTATTGAACTTTTGATGCCATGTGGAAACAAATTGATTTCCCCAAAGTTGCTCGAAGGACAGGAACTGAATGGCTTTATGATTCATAAAGTATTCAGATTAAAGGCTGTGTACATTAGACCATCAACCATCCTTCCAGTTCCTGTAAGCTTTAAATAAAAAATTATTGTAAAGCAGAGCTCTTTGCTCGGTTTGGAGCACATAGTTTTCATGGTTTGGTCAATTTGTTTAGCCCCTTAAATTTTTTTTGATTGATTTTCTGAGTACATTTTTGTCATTTACATTTCCCTTTTTATGCTTGATTTAGTTTAACAGTTCAGATTCAGAGGATAGTTGCGTAGAAGTTGACGCGTCATCAGCGAATGACCACACAGCTACCACTGTCAATCAGACCAACAACTGTATGACTACAAGGGCTAGGGGAGCCCAACTTGTATCAACACAGCAGGTTTCTAGTTATCCTTTCACAAGGAGACCCAGAGCGAACCAGTCCTCTGCAACACAGCAAGGGTCCATTGGAACCACTGCTGGAGCGAACCAGCATGTGGAAAATGTTACATCAGCCAGCAAATGACGACTACGCAACCTACCTTTCAATCATGGGTTCCATCTCAGATATTTCTTCTGACGATGAGGAATTAAGCCAAGCTATCACGGCCAGTCTCGAGAGTCATGTGTAAGTAACTGGGTAGTATGACATTGTTAAATGAGTAGATGTTATGAGTTAACAACTTTCAGCTATTCTGTGGCAATTTAAGTAAATTTAAGTCAAAACTATTATTTTTCTCTTTCAACATGGCTTCAGAATTCTATATCACTAAATCAGCGCAGGATGTTCTCCTCAGTCTTGCATCCCAAATTATCAGAAACCAAAAATGCTGATTCAACATCAATAGGTCCTCAGTACTGGATGGTGCCATGCGTGGCTTCAAACGACTGTCCTACAATCCCTCATGCCAGATGTACATCAAGTTTTCAGATGATTTGGGAATAGATGAAGAGGCTGTGGACCTCGGTGGTCCTAGGAGATAATTTTTACGATTGCTTATGGAAGCCTTGATACAGTCACTGATGTTTAAAGGAAAGGATGGCAAAATGAATTTGGGTCTGGACAGTTCTGGTAAATGCTATATTTGTGGTCCCAAATATTGATTGCTTTAGATTTCCCATAAACCCAGCCCTCGTTTTGTCCTATTCATGTTATCCTATGTTTTGTCTGTCAATGTTATGTTTTGTCCAGCTTTAAGAGGAGGTCTTGGAAGACTTTGCTGATCCTGACCTGTATGAGAAGGTTAAAAGGGTAATTGGACTTTAAATATATTGTAAAATGCAAACATTGAAGTAAGTATATTTTATTCCATGTGTGATGGCTGCAGCTCAATGGTTAAAGCAAGGTATCACTGGTCGAACAGAAGTGAAGAAAACAATAGCTGCACAAATGGAGGGTTGAGTCTTTGGAGAATCATTATTTTTCCAATGCAGAAAGTGCATGTTTTTTAGGTAATTTAAATTAATATAATTGAATAAAATATAAAACGAAGATTTGATGCACAGGATTAATGAATCTGGGGTGTCCCACACTAATGGTCAGAATAAAGAGTTATAACTAACCTGGGCTGCGTTTCCCGATAACGATGGATCGTAGCAACAATCGAGCAAAAAATTAAACCATCAATATTTCTTACGTGCATTTGCCAAACATGCTCGTAAGGAGTAGGCTAATCTATGCGCTTTCAAGAGCTACAATTTTTCAAGAGACACTTAAGCTACGGTGTCTTTGGGAATGGCCCGTAAAACTAATATTTGTCCTACGATGGATTCTACGATCAATTTAGGCTTACGACGCTTTCGGGAAACACAGCCCAGTCTGATGTATTCTGAAATGTGTGGCATTTTTAGCAGTGAAGCAAATTTATTAAACATACTGTCTGTTTGCAGTCTTGTTTGCTTATCCATGCGTGAAAATCTCAAAAATATTTGCAAATTTTTTATTTTGTTCCTTCCCTTTTGTGCATAGTTTTTTTAGGTGTCAGAATGTACATCTTTGGATGATCTGTTACACGCCACAGAACCAATGCAAGATTACCTGGCAAATGCTGGGTGTCTCAGGCCCTTTAAAGGCATAGAAGACAGAGATCTACTTGTTCAAGACATCCTCATGTTTCAGGTTGTCCACAGAGTCTGTGGGGCACTTGAAAGGTCTGTGTCACACTATTGTTAAGAAACCAAATTAGTGAGATTGTTATTACATTAATACTAACCCTAAAAACTATTTGGCAATATCTGCTGCTTTTCAAATAGAAGAACATCAAAACATATGAGGATATTTTTATTTTGTGTAGTGGTAAAAGTGTATTTTTTTAAGGGTTTCTTTTCTATTAGGCCTACCAGAACTGTACAAGAATAACTCAAAGAAAAACAGTTGATAGTCTGTTTGTAAAGTAGGCTGTAAAATAAGCTATTTACCGACAATGCAACAATTATTTTTTCACAATTAAGACATATTACACCTAGAAAATCAAAACTTGAAACAAGAGAGACCTTTTTACCTGATTATTCAAAAATGTACTGGTAGCTAACAAAACTGGAACTGAACTGGATTTCATTTTCTTTTTTAATGTATTTAAGATGATCAAATATCATTGACTTATGTTTTGGCAGAAATGTCATCCTATTTTCTGATAGCATCTTGAATTTTCTAGCTCTATCTGCATTAGTAATACAAATCATCTCTGCCCATCGCTATCCTAAAAATAAATGATTTATTGAACTCGTAAAACAAATGCCTCTTCGCTCAATTGGATAGACCTACAACCAATCATAGCAACGTAATATGTTGTTTGTTGAAAACAAATTCAACCCAAGCGCTCTTTCGTGACGTTGATTACGTTACTGTTGATCATCTGTCCATCATCGTATAAAGCCCGCCCTGGCAATTTCATTGGTCCGTCCCGATTCTGGTTTTCTGTAGTTGTCCCCAATAGGAGTAGCCTGACGTTGTCATACTCATAATTCTAGTCAGAATATGAGTCTGAGAACTCTCTGTTGGGCTTTGATTACGAGGCGTGTTTCAAACGAGCCTGGAAAACAAATGCCTCTTCGCTCAATTGGATAGATCTACAACCAATCAAAGCAACAAAGTATGTGACGTATGTTAAGCGTATGTTAAGCGACGCATAGTTGTTGTCAACAGAACTAAACTGAGAGGCAGCTAAATCTTTAATGACTAAACTGCAAGCAGACTTGAAGTATGCTTGAAGAATGAATACAAACGATTTTTGCCGGTTTTGTAAAATTAATTTAAGGGTAGGGGGAGTACTTGTTCACACGGTCAACCTTTTTGAGCGAAACAATAAAGGGCAATGCATATACGAACAAGTTCTCCGTTTAGGATTACAACTCCACAAAAGAAAAGGAGAAACCACAATGGCCACTGGGTTTTCATTGTGTCCCATCTTCTTCGCAACCATCGGGGCCAGCTGATAATTTAAACTTTTACCGAATCACGTAGGAAGGACGGCAAAAACATATTTTCCATCGACAAATGCCTTGATTGCGTCTCTCTGTTCCTCTTTCAAAATTAATGCGCTGTCGATGTCTTCTAAAACAGACTCGATGGAAGAATCATAACATCCCAGGGGGCTGTTGCACAAAAGTAGAATAAAGAAATCCAGGATAACTGAAAAAGCGCAGCTTGACTTAGTGTGATCCGCTCATCGCGGCTTATTCGGTTGCACATTTGCCAAGCCAGGATGAGAAGGTGCCGCTTTGTCAATTCAGGTGTACATAGTTGGGATAAGTGCACCTTGACGGATTTCTTTAATTGACCACGGTATCATCACAAATTCACTGATGCAGAAATGGAGAAGACGCGTGCAGCATATTTTTCTCCCGCTGAGCAGCAATTATTAATGACAATTTATGAAGAAGTGAAGCATATAATATGCAAAAAGGGTAACACGGCAGCCGTCATTAAACAGCGAGAACAAGCCTGGCAGACAATTGCTGACCGACTGAATGCGTAAGGATTTTAAAATATCTACTTTGAACGTTGTACACTGTTTTAATTGCTTTTAATATGTTTTATGTGTTGTATTTTGCTGTATTTTGGGTTGTATTGCTGAAGGCCTAGCTGTGTTTATCTGCTAAATGTTCTGGTTTTACTGTAAAGTGTCTTTGAGTAGTCTAGGCACTAAGCTATATAAATAAGTTATTATTATTTAGACTATTGTCCCTCAAAGGTCAGCAGAGGGAATTCATGTTCCTTGGGAATTTATAGTATGTACAACCATATGCACAAATCTCTATAAACTGTGTCTAATTCTAAATATCTTTCTACAATTAATGTTCATACAGAACAAACATGACTGGACAAAAGCGAACTTGGCAACAAGTCAATATAAAATACAAAAACATTTTGCAGTCTGGTAAGTGCCTCAACAGTTTGCAAATTTTATGTAGAAATTAGATGCCTGCTCACATATTTTATTTAAACTGATTTTAACAGTGAAGAAGAAGACTCATTTGTCTGGCACTGGGGGAGGGCCACCAGCTCCAGGCTTCACCCCAGCAGAGGAATTGGCCCTTGTGTTAAATAAAGGAAGGCCTGTGATGGAAGGGATTCAGGGTGGGACAGCTACTGACTGTGTTCCACCTACAGAAACTGCCCTCCTCATACATGTACATTTTCCAGTACTGCATATCAAACACAATCATTCATTTATACGGGTATATGTGGACAGTCTGACCTTTCAGTGTCCGGCGACACAGTTACACTCCTGCCACCAGACGAAGATCCAGTGAGTATTATTCGTTAAAAGCACAAAGCTTGGCACATTGTGTCAATACAAATTATATTCAACATGGCAGGGGGAAGGAACTTCTGCAGTATGGGAAGGGGCTTCTTCAGATGATGACGAGGAGACTGTGTCACTGGACTCCAGAAGGCCTGAGGTATCATGTCAATTGTATCGAAATGCATATTTAGCCCATAATGGGTGAGAAGTCAGTTTATTCTTTGATCCAGAAGGGCAATTTGTATAAAGCAAGAAGACATCACATGAGAATACAACACAAACCACACAACAATTAACACAATAAAAGTATTTTATATAGCATTCATATTTGTAACAGGATCCAGACAGAGTACAGCCTGACAGCCAGCTTGGCAACATAGTAAGTATGGGCTCTAAAGTAAATCTAAATGATACATAATTCCTGCTGTGCTAATCAATGGGTGGTTTACAGAATTCACAAACTGTCAGATGTCTGTACAGTCAACATCTCAAAAAACAAATTGAGCTGGCAGAAACACAGGTTGCCCTCAATAAAAGGAGTCTCCAGGATCTGGACCTTGGTATTGAAATAAAGAAAAAGAAACTGAGGAAACTGGATCTGGAGATAAAGAAACTAGAAAAAGAAGTAAATGACTTCAATCCATACTTCAAGCATATCTGTAAAACAATGTATTAATTATGTTTTTCTCCCCAGCTCTCCTAAGGACAAGACAATAAAATCTGTCATCTAAAATAATTGATGGTTTAATTGATTGGTCTCTAACTAGCCTGCCATTGATGTCATCTGGGAATATAGCTGCATTGTCCCACTCAAGCTCTGGTGCCAGTGCAGGACTCCTTTCCCTTCTCAGATAGGCAACATTGTGTAGGACAGTGCAGGCTACAGTGATGTCACATGCCCTGTCTGGGGTGACCCTCAGGTGGTGGAGACACTGAAAACGGGATTTGAGAAGGCCAAATGCCATTTCAATTCGGGACCTTGTTCTTGCATGGGCAAGATTGTATTCTTGTTGTGCTGCTGTCTGAGGGTCTGCTAGGGGAGTGAAAAGGTACGTCTCACAGGCGTAACCCTTGTCTCCCAGAAGAACGCCAGAGAATTCACCTGAGAATACAAAATGTAATCATTACAACTACACAAACACAATTGCGTCAAATGGTTTACTTATCACCGAAATGTGTGTGGCCTACCTTGTGATAGTCGCTGGCAAATGGTACTCGACCTAAAAACTCGGGACTCATGGACAGACCCAGGCCACTTTGCCTCCACATTAGTGAAGATGCAGGCAGCATCACAGATCATCTGAAAAGTGATGGTGCCTGTTCATTATACATTTAATGCACAAAATACATTTTGGCTATAGTTGACAGTAGAGCTAATTAAATCATTTTTACCTGAACATTGATACTGTGGACGGATTTTCGATTGACATAATCTCCCTCATGGGCCCCTGAGGGGCGTTTAATGCGGATGTGTGTGCAGTCCAAAGCACCAATGACATTAGGGAAACCTGTAACACAAAGTAGTCTGAGTATCTGGTGACTGTTCTAAAGTAACAATTTTTTGTAATCTATAATTTATGTTACCTGCAATCTTGTGGAAATCCTCTTTGATGTAGCACGTTCTTCTGTGGCCAGGGAAGGTAATGAAGATGTGTGCCAAGGACTTCAGTGCCAAACACACACTTCTGACCGTTCGGCAAATAGTACCTTTATTTACCGTCTCGGCATCTCCCACGGCATATAAAAACATGCCACTTGCAAAAAAGCGCAGTGCCACACAGACCATCTGTGGGATGGTAAGAGCATGGCTTCGCCCTGTGCGGTGTTAAATTTTGGGACCCAGCAGCCTGCACAAATAACGGATCCCATCTCCAGAAAACCTATATCTCTCATGCAGGTACTCGTCAGAAAAAGCTAAGGGTCAGATCTGTCTCGAAACACCCTCTCACGTCTGAAAGCACGTCTCAGTATCAGTGCTTCGTTGTCCAACACGTCGTTAAGAAATGGGCATGCCATGGTGCAAGAAGAAACACAGGTGAATAGGACTTTATATAGCCCATCGCCCTCATCACTGACTTTATTGAAATCACCGTTGCAACTTCGTCAACCATTTATAACCATCTAAACAACTGCAATAGTAGGGTTTAAAATCTAACTTGTGACAGCAATAATGACAAGTAGGCCTAATGCATGTTAATAAAAATAGATCCAAACACAGAAGACAACGGAATAACTGTTAAAAACGTTTATTTCGGATCAGAGCAGCAGCTGATTTAACACATGAGACTACAGAATTAATCTTAGCCTGGCTGTTAGCCTGCTCTGGAGCAGGCTAGCTGCAAAGAATAAATCTCCATGGTTACTTGGCTGGGTTTAATTCAACCTGCTTTCGTGCAACCAACTCAAAGCTAAATTCATCCAGGATAACTTGAATATCCCGACTTAATCCCTTATCCTGGTTTCGTGCAATAGCCCTCAGATCTCCAGCGGTAGCCATGTTTGTTCAAAACAAATTCAACTCAAGCGCTCTTTTGTGTCGTGGGTGATTACGTTACTGTTGATCATCTGTCCATCATCGTATAAAGCCCGCCCTGGCAATTTCATTGGTTCGCCCAGATTCTGGTTTTCTGTAGTTGGTCCCCAATACGAGACCCTCCAGACCCAACTTCCCGACCAAATTTTTTTGGGGGCGGGGAGAAGTTGGGCTGGCAGCCAGGCTACAATACGAGACCCTCCAGACCCAATTTCCCGAACAAATTTGTTTTGGGCGGGTAGAAGTTGGGCTGGCAGCCAGGCTACCATGAACCATCTGCACTCACTGCTGACATAATGGATCACCTTTTCCACATCCACCTGTCTCAAGTGGGAAGCAACAAGAGAAATGCAGAGGAACTTGTGGTACCATTTTGGAGGGACTACCTGCAGAATGTTGAAGGTTAATACTTTAGCTAGTTATGGCACCGTCTCTCATGCTATTGGTCACTCCTGGTGTACACAATATTGAAGAATGAAAAAACATTTAAACTATGACTTTCACAGTTTTTGACAAATTGTCTATTTCCTTCTCTCATTTCCATTCACTATTTGTTATAAAGGTGCATCTAAAAAAAGTTGATTTTAGTAATTCAATTCAAAAAGTGAAACTCCTTTATTATATAGATTCATTACACACAGACTGATATTTCAAGTGTTTATTTTGATGATCATAACTGACAACTAAATGAGAATCCAAAATTCAGTTTCTCAGAAAATCTGAAGATTACTTAAGACCAATAAAAAAAAGGATTTTTAACACAAATGTTGGACTACTGGAAAAGTATGAACATGTACAACACTCAATACTTAGTCGGGGCTCCTTTTGCATGTATGACTGCAGCAATGCGGCGTGGCATGGATGCGATCAATCTGTGGCACTGCTGAGGTGTTGTGGAAGCCCAGGTTGCTCTGATAGCGGCCCTCAGCTCTTCTGCATTGTTGGGTCTGGTGTCTCGCACCTTCCTCTTACATTTACATTTATGCATTTAGCAGACGCTTTTATCCAAAGCGACTTCCAAGAGAGAGCTTTACAAAGGAGCATAGGTCACTGATCATAACGACGAGGTAGTCCCAAACATTGCGAGCAGCCAAAACATGAAGCATACATTGTGAAAAACTAAACAAGTGCCAAAAGGGAAGACCCATAAGAGCATGCAGTTATACAAATTACAACAACGTGAACCACAAAATAGTGCAGGACTGTACCTGTAGAAGAACAATCAATAGTAAAATATTTCACAGCGAGTACAAGACTTAAATTTGTTATAACTAACCTACAAGAGCAACAAGTCACTCAATAACAGTCATTGTGATCCTGAAGGAAACTAACAACAGGTGTCCAGCCAAGCATTCCTAAGTGCCGTTGTACTCCCAGAACAAGTGTGTCTTGAGCCTTTTCTTGAAGATTCTCTATGGGGTTTAGGTCAGGCGAGTTTGCTGGCCAATTAAGCAAAGGGATACCATGGTCCTTAAACCAGGTACTGGTACCTTTGGCAGTGTGTGCAGGTGCCAAGTCCTGCTGGAAAATGAAATCCACATCTCCATAAAGCTGGTCAGCAGAGGGAAGCATGAAGTGCTCGAAAACTTCCTGGTAGACGGCTGCGCTGACCTTGAACCTGAGAAAACACAGAGGACCAACACCAGCAGATGACAAGGCACCCCAAACCATAGATATATATAAACACTAGATGTCTCGTCCGCGTTGCCGGACAACGGAGTCGAACGTCCGCACATGGCGGCCATCTTGCTACAGGGAAGATAACATTACGTTGGTGCTACATGTACTTTTAAAATGACCATTACTCAATTTTCTAGCTCAATAACTAGCTCAATTTTCAACCGATTTTTTTACGGTTTGGTTTGCCATCTACGTCAGAGATGTAGCTATGCCACTGCACACTTCTCTTGAGTTCTAAGTTCTGCACACTTCTAGAAATTGCAGAACTTCAAGAGATTTACATTTTGATTTCAACTTCTACATCCGGCATTTAGTCTCCCATGATATTTTTCCTCTACACCAACCAATCTCCTAAACATCGAGTCAAGATCAGTCCCTGTGTAGTTAGCCTCAGTAAGAAACTTTCATTGGGTAGACAGTGCGGTGACAAAATACTCACAAAACACTAATTCTAATTATTTGTTTACAACATTTATTGTGGAGTATGTTGTAAATTAAGGCAAATATATGAAACTATTATTTTCCAAATTAGTGAAAAGCTGGTCTTTAAACGTTAAGATGACTTAACCGCAGTCCATAAATGAATTAAAGCACTGAAAAATGCCAGCAAACATCGTTAATAAAAGAGAAAGCCATAGGTTAGGGTTCTCCAACCCTGCTCCTCGAGGGCCACTGTCCTGCATGTTTTAGATGCTTCCCTGCTCCAGCACACCCGATTTGAATGAATGGTCATTACCCGGCTTCCACAGAGCTTGATAACAACCCAATAATTTGAAAGAGGTGTGCTGGAGCAGGGAAACATCTAAAACATGCAGGACAGCGGCCCTTGAGTACCAGGATAGGAGAATCATGCTCTAAAATAAAAAAAATCTGTGGTTGGTGTAACTTCTGAAACAATTTAGCCATTTATGAACTTACTAACTTAATAAACCAGTGTTATGACTTTGAATTGAGAGTATGAATGAGAAACAATCTCAAGATGATTTTACTTCCAGGTTCTAACAGTGTAAAATGTGAAGGGTCTGAAACCTTTGTGAGACCACTGTTTGACAACTAAACAAACAAACAAACAAAAAAGTCTGTAGTCTTGACATTCAGAACGGTTGAAAGAGTTGCAATGTGCTTTCTCAGTTTCGTTGAGGTTAGTGCTTTGCGGTATTTGACATCAACACATTCATGCACAAACTGTCTTATGCAGTCTCAACCCCTGATGTAATTAACTAATTTGGCAACGCAAACAAGAATCCAGTGGTGTTCTTTCAGCACACCACGTTTTTCTTGCATCTAAATGAAAATATCGAGCAATTCCCTCATCAGTGGAGTGAGAAAAACAGGGACTTCCTGCTAGCATAATTTCCTTTCGCATCATGGGAAGTGTATGGTTAAGGCACGCCTCAGTCTCTACTCCCACAGCAGGAGCCTGCAAGATAGAAAAGCCAGAACTCATTAAGATCTGGTCAAGATCGTTGAAATGGATATCTACAAATGTCACAACTAAAACCAATTTCTGAATTAGCATCACTTAAAGCTAGTTGCACGACATGGTCTTTTCTAGATGTCTCAATAACACACAGGGGGCTGCAATGGATCACATACAAAATCTTGGTTATAAACATGCAACAGCTCAGGATGCGCGACCTGATGCCTAACAACTGGAGTTTCGATACTGAAAGTCATTTCCTTTCGCATAATCATGGGAAGTTGTATGGTGAAGGCACGCCTCCGTCTCTTCTCCCACAGCAGGAGCAAGTGTGTTTGTCACCTGGAGTTTTAGATAAAAAAAACAAATAACTAACAGATCAGATCATAGAGCTGAGAGACATGGATATCCACATACACATATATAAAGAGCTATATATTTTTATTGATAGTTGACTTCCTTTTACCATCGAGAGAAATACAAATTGGCTGGACTAGACTATACGTGTTCAAACACTATAAATTATCAAAATATGCAACCATATCCTTTATCTAATCACTCACTTTTTCACGCCATGGCCATTTTGAATCCCCATAGTTGTAATTGATTTCAGTCCCTGCTTCTATTGTTTGTACAACAAATAGGCACAAATGTTGCATGCCATTTACTAAGATTGTTTTCCTTATGCAGTTTGGAGATTTGTGGTTCTCATTTACTAATCTTCCAAGAAATCCATCTTCCCTGGTTGCAATAATACTAAAAAGGTAAAATAAGAGTATCCATTAATTGTTTTAATAGCCATTTAAACTACGTAGCACATTAACTCTGACTGCATGATGTGATGGGAGGATGCCATGGTCTAGATAAAGCTCTTTCCATTAACCTAAAGTATCAATGCTCAATCTGTGATTGCTGTTATAATCAAAAACGGATTCACTGAGCAGGTGATTAAAATATTGTTGCTTTCATTTTTAACTATTCAAACCTGTTGTTTTAGATCTGAACTACTTTAAAAAAGTCCCTGATGTCTACAAAACATTTAGCTTGACATGCTTACCACCAGTTACGTTTCTGCCATTCAAATTCAAACAGAAAAGTACACTAAGTAGTTTCTTGACTGGCTTTCTTCCAATGATAAAAGTTCACCCCTGTACTCCAACACGAAAGCACCCGATTGAATGGGCTGGGTGGTGAACACTCCTCTACCTATAAGGTCACAAATAAATGTACATGGCTGTTTGCATCATGGGTTCGATCAGGCGCCAAACACATACAATTATAAACATAGTTACAACGAACAACTTGGATTCTTCCTGAAAGTTGCGTACAATTTGAAAATTGACATGGTATAGAGACATGTATATTAAGTTCAAATAAGTTAATTGAAACAATAGCCTGTTTTTAAATAACAAATATGCTACCTTTGTACCTATCAATGAATCTTTCCACAAACAATGGCTTGTCCCTCCATGACTAAATGTGTGAAGTTGCCTCATCAACAGGCCGCATCCTCTTCCTTTTGATCATTGCGTGTCTGTGGAGTTTTAAATCATTACACAGGTATCCAACATAACCTTTTGATAACTTATCAAATGGATGTCCAACATCAAACCCCAAATTACCTTTAGATCACTCATGCAAACTCGAAATGATTAAGGCCAGGTACCCCATTTTGTTTAATCACATCAGAATGAGATGCTTCAGGTCTGCCTGTAATTTGTTCACACACCATGAAGGGGAACATCCATGTGCAAATACATCCCCCTAACACCACTATCTTATCTATTGTATCTATTTTATCAATCTATCTATCTCTCCAATCAGTCTATCAATCCCCCCAATCAATCCATCTATCTCTCAATCAATCCCCCCACCCCCAATGTACCTATCGATCCCCTCAAACTATCATTCTATCTCACCCCCGATCCCCCTCCATCTCGGTCTAACTATCTTAGCTTAGTTTGGTGGTGCTAAACAACTACCCCGCTTATCATTACTACCCTCGGTGATGCAGTTGAACTCAAAAGCACTACTCAACAATAGGTGTACAAGTGCTTTCGACTAAAATTGCATAAATGATTGTAATAATTAATGCGTGTTCTCTCTATCACTTCAGTGAGTTAGCATTAGCTAAATCGCTAGCTTTAGCTTAACAGCCTGGTGTATGGATGATTATATATAGCCTAATGGCCTAGCAAGCCAACTAATAATTACCACCTTCATTAGCTAATGCAATTTCACGTTACTTGATGTTTAGTAGTGCTGTGAGTAAAACTGATTTAGCAAAATTTGAAACAATTCCCTGGCTTTACAGCTAGCTAGCTGTCGTGATATAGCTAGCCAACTAATAATTACTAGCCTATCTTCCTGAATGCAATTTCACTCTAAAGCACCACGACATATCATACATACACATCTTAGTAAGATGATCTTACTACTCACCTCCATTTTAGATTTGCTGTGAAGACGTGGTTCCACGGACAAAGAAGTAAGTTGCTCTCTCAAACGCCATTAGGTCTTTAAGTACCAAACACGAGGCCACCCACTAACACACCCACACACAACACACACACTAACGCACGCACACACAGCACACACTCGCACGCACGCACATACAGTTGAGACTTCTGATTCACAGTTGTACAAGTGCTACTCTGTGTCACTAGTTGTGATTGTGACACCACATGTGAGGGACATCCTCCCTGTGCTGTTATACTGTAGCTCTGTATGTGTGGACATGTGTGTGTGGGTTTGCAGCAAAGTGTATGTATGTGTGTGTCCGTGTGTGTGTGTGGTTTGTGTCTGAGTGTGTGTGTTCGTGTGTGTGCATTTAGGTCGCTGAGTGTGTGCCCCAGATTGTAAACAATTGCATTATTTGTTTGCGTGCAATTGTCTGTGTGTATTCACACAGCTGTGAGATGTAACATATTAGATAAACTCCACTTTTCAATCAGACCAAAGCCATTAGCTCTGACGTCTTAGCTAAGTGTCACAAAGCTCCAGAGAGTTGGGAGGGATTTGAGCTTTGGCAACAACAATTAGGTCTGATTACAGTGTTCAGACAAAGAGATGACACTCTTTCATCTTTCGTCCTTGAGTTATGAGAGACCCACACTCAGCGTCCCAATGGCTTACTGAAATGACTGAGCACTTTATTGTCTTTGTCTTGTACATGTTGAATAGTATGTGTTTGATTAGGATGGGATCTCCCTCTCTGTTTCTTTTTCATCTCTCTTTCCCCCCCATCCCTCCATTCTTCCAGGGCTGTCTCGCTGGTAGACACAAACAGAAGCCGGACAGTATTCTTCTCTGATCCGTCATTTCCTGGTTTTCTAAGACCTCCCGCTCTTGCTCCCACTGTCACCGACACCTCAGTTTGCAGCCTTCCTCCCTCCTCCTCCCTCCTCTGTCCTCCCTCTTCCTCCTGCCTTCTCCCTCCTCTGTCCTCCCCCTTCCTCCTGCCTTCTACCTCCTCTGTCCTCCCCCTTCCTCCTGCCTTCTCCCTCCTGCTTCCTCTCCCTGCCACATCCTCTTCCCTCCTCCTCCCTCGTCACTACTGCTTGCCTCCACACTCCTCCCCTCTACACCTGCTTCCTCCCATCTGCCTCCTCCTCCCATCTCCATACTGCTCCCTCCCTCCAGTCTCCAAGGTGACAGCCGGGATCCCAAAACTAAGAGCCTCCTGAATCGATGGCACTGAGAGAAGATAGACTGCAGGAAAAGGGAGGGAGAGAGAGAGGAAGACAAAGAGACAATTTATTTACGTCTGAGAGAGATACAAAGAGAGAAACAAGGGTGGTTTATGGGAGATAAAGTCACAAAACCGTGAGTGGAAGAGAGACAGAGATAGAGGGAGAGGGACAGGGAGGGGGCGAGAGAATGAATTTATTGAAACAGGAGATTGATATTGATTGTGAGATGTTCGGGTGTGTAGATCAGACATTAGTGAAGTGTGCTACAGCTGATTCTTGGTTATGAAGGACAATTGTGGTCCTGCATAAGAGAAGGTGAAAAATGCACAACCAGTAACACAAGAAATACTTGCGTACACCAACACTTGACAAAGACACACATTACGTTACACAACACATGCACATACACATTTCCAGAGAGAAAAAGAGTTGAGAGTGTGTGCAGGGGTGCAGATGGAATTTTGGAACTGGGGGGGACCAAGATCTCAGCAAATTGGATTTTGTGTAATATATATGAATATATACTAGGGCTATCAAAGCTAACAAGTTAACGCAATCTCACTTTAACGCAACAAAAAAATTGTGCCGTTAACGCAAGTTTCTATTTGATCCTGGGAATCACCTGTTGTCACATGAGTTCGACTACCGATGGTAGCTGATTGATGGAGAGGGGGCTTATAGATGGTAAGTTCTATTTCAAGAAGTTGCGAGACGGCTCGGTTGACAAAACTAAGGCTGTGTGTAATGATTGTCAGGCTGAGTTTAGTTATCACCGGAGTACTTCCAGCCTAAACTATCGGATGCAAGCAAAGCACTTAGCTAGCAGCAGCAGTGTTAGCACTGTAGCAGCAGCAGCGTTTGCTCCTGTAGACAAATGGCAGACAACACTCGCAAAAAAAGCAAGCAGCTGACTGGGTTCAACTAAATACAAACTGTCTTGTTCAATAAAAAAAGGTCAATCTGTGGTTGCTTAGGTATCTGAAGTATGTTTGAGTGAGATTTGAATATTATGGAGCAGGATATCGTAGTAGGCTATGAGACAACATGTCTTAAATGTATTTAAATTTCCAGAAGTCTAATTTTGTGGATGTTTATTATAGCTACAGCAGTATAGTTTGAGTGAATAAAACTCCTTCACAATTTAAGTTGTGTGTCCATCTGAACTTGTTATATGGACATTATTATCCAGTTAGGCCTATTTGAAGTTTTAAAGTACACCCTGTTTTTTTTTTTCCTGTCCAGTCCACCAGATACTGGAACCCCCGTCCACGTTTCCTAGAGGACAGGATCATAGGCACAACATAGGCAGGCGCGCCATCCACGATAAGAGGAGGCGGCGGGACAGGAGAGACATGAGGAGAGTGGGGAGAGCGAAACACGGGTTTGACACGGGAAACACAGGATGGATGCGATGCAGCCCATGAGGCAACTGAAGCCTGACCGCCGCCGGACTGACCACCTTGGTGATGGGATAGGGCCCAATAAATTGGGAGCCAGCTTGCGGCAGGGAGCGCGCAGCGGCAGGTCTTTAGTGGAGAGCCACACTTTCTGACCACTGACGTAAGATGGGGCCCTAGTCCGGCGGTGGTCAGCTATCTGTTTGGTGCGGTCCCTGGTACGGAGCAACGCCTCTCTGGCTCTCCTCCAGATACGTCAAGCCCGTTGCACAAACGCCTGGACCGAGGGAACTGCCGCTTTGGTCACCTGGGATTGAAAGAGAGGAGGTGAGTAACCCAGACAACAGTGAAACGGAGAAAGCCCTGTTGCAGATACCAGCAAAGAGTTGTGGTCATATTCCACCCACGGTAGCTGCTGACACCAGGTAGAGGGGTTGTGGGAGACCATACATCAAAGTGCCCGACAGAGATCCTGGTTTGCCCGCTCGGTTTGGCCGTTGGTCTGTGGATGGAACCCTGACGACAGACTGACGGTAGCGCCCATCTTTCAACAGAACTCCCTCCAGAAGCGAGAGGTGAACTGGGGCCCCCTGTCAGAGACCACATCCTCCGGCATGCCATGGAGCCGGAAGACGTGGTCGATGACCACCCGGGACATCTCTTTCGCGGAGGGGAGCTCGGGAAGGGGAATGAAGTGAACCGCCTTAGAAAAGCGGTCCACCCAAAAGCGGAATCACAGTATTGCCGCTAGATGGAGGAAGACCCGTGACGAAATCTAGGGCAATATGCAACCAGGGACGGGAAGGGACAGGAAGGGGTTGTAACAGACCAGCGGGAGGCGAATTGGAGGTTTTATTTTGAGCACAAACCGAGCAGGCCCCCACGAACCGACGGACATCCTCGGCCATGGTCGGCCACCAAAAGCACTGGCGGATGGCTTCCAACGACCTCCTCGTCCCGGGATGGCACGTGAGCCCGGAAGAGTGACCCCACTGGAGGACTGGATCTGCCCGCACCGACCCGGGAACAAAGAGCAGACCTTCCGGACACCCCTCGGGCACCTCGACTCCAGCCAGAGCCTGCCCGTCGGGCTTGACGTTCTTAGACCCAGGTCTATACGAGAGCGTGAAGTCGAAGCGCCCAAAGAACAGCGCCCCGCGGGCTTGCCTCGAGTTCAAGCGCTTCGCTGACCGGATGTACTCCAGGTTCTTGTGGTCAGTCCATACCAAGAAAGGCACGGACACACCCTCCAACCAGTGACGCCACTCCCCCAAGGCCAAGCGTACTGCCAGCAGCTCCCTGTTGCTGATGTCGTAGTTCCGTTCTGCGGGGGACAGACGGTGGGAGAAGTAAGCACAGGGATGCATTTTGTTGTCCTGTAGAGATCTTTGGGAGAGGACTGCACCGACACCTACTTCTGACTTATCAACTTCCACAATAAACTGCTGTGCAGGATCAGGTGTTATGAGGATGGGAGCCGAAGTAAAACGGGCTTTGAGCACACCAAATGTAGGTTGGGCTGAAGGAGACCGCAGAAACGGAACCTTCGTGGAGGTCAAGGCTGTCAGCCGACCTGACACCTGGCTGTAGTTGCGAATGAAGCGCCTGAAAAAGTTGGCAAAGCCCAAAAACTGCTGAAGGACCTTGCGAGAGCCAGGTTGCGGCCAGTCGGTGACAGCCCTCACCTTAGCAGGATCCATGTGAATCCCCTCCACCGAGACGATGGACCCCAAGAATGGAACCAAATGGACGTGGAACTCGCATTTCTCCCATTTAGTGTAAAGCGGATTCTCCAGCAGCCTCTGAAGCACCTGCCTGACGTGCTGGATGTGTGCCTGGAGAGATGGAGAAAAGATGAGAACATCATCCAGGTACACAAACACATGGTTGTTAATAATGTCTCTTAGCACGTCATCGACAAGCGCCTGGAAGACGGCTGGAGTATTGGTCAGCCCAAAGGGCAGAACCAAGTATTCAAAGTGCCCCACAGGAGTGTTAAAAGCCGTCTTCCATTCGTCCCCTTCACTTATCCGAACCAGGTGGTAAGCGTTGCGAAGATCCAGCTTTGTGAACACCCTTGCCCCCTCAAGAGATCAAAGGCCGATGACACAAGCGGCAGGGGGTACCGGTTCTTGATCGTTATGTCATTCAACCCCCTATGGTCTATACAGGGGCACAACAAGCCCTCCTTTTTCTTCACAAAGAAGAACCCCGCCCCGGCCGGAGACGTGGAGGGACGAATGATACCCGCTGCCAGAGAATCATCCAAGTACTTCTCCAGGGCCGCCCACTCAGGGGCAGACAGGGAGAAAAGATGGCCCTGAGGAGGAGAAGTGCCGGGGAGCAGGTCAATGGCACAATCTTAGGCCGGTGAGGGGGGAGAGATGCAGCCCGTGATCGACTGAAAACCACCCACAGATCATGGTACACAGCTGGGACCCCGGAAAGGTCCATGTCGTCCTGTAACACAGGAACAGAAACAGGCACAGAAGGACAGGCAGACACAAGACAATGGGAATGACAGTAAGGACTCCAAGACAATGTGGACGACGCCGACCACTTAATATATGGGTTATGGAGGGAGAGCCAGGGGTGGCCCAAAACCATGGGCACAGAGGGGGTCAAGAACAAAAAAGAACATGATCTCTCTGTGGTTACCCAAGGTCACGAGACCCACGGACTTGGTGACTTGGGCGAAGGTGGTAAGTTCCTCACCGCTAATGGTGTGTACCGTGAGGGGTTCTTGGAGGTCCTGAAGGGGAACCCTGTTCTTAACTGCCCAGCCAAGGTCCTTGAAATTCCCCTCTGCACCCGAGTCCACCAAGGCAGAGCAGGAGAGGGACAAACAATCCCATGACAGGGTAACAGAAATCAGTGTACGTGCACCGACTGATGGAGAGATAGATGAACCGTTCGCCATGACTCCCCTGTTCACCGGCGACCAGGGGCTTTTAACGGAGACTTTGCCGCAACATGACCCTCTCCGGCGCAGTAGACACAAGCCCAGGTTCATCCTGCAGCTCTTCTCTTCGGTCGACCGGCGCAGTTTGCCCATTTGCATGGGCTCCAGAGGAGGCAGGGAGGGAAAGGACGGCCCAGGAGAAGGGTTCGTAACGTCCTCCGCTCGCACCTGGGTGGTGCTCCGGGCCCTGAGCCGAAGGTCAAAGCATTGATCAAGGCAGTTGGCAAGACGGACCAGGTCATAGAGCAGATCGGGAGGGCCCCGGGCATATATCTCGGCTTGGATTTCTGCCGTCAGTCCGTCTAAGAACCGTGCCACCAGGGCCTCTGCATTCCATTCACTCATGGCAGCCAAGGTCTTGAACTCTAGGGCATAATCTGCCACGGTCCGACGGCCCTGGCGAAGCAAGGCCAACTGCCGGGACGCCTCTTTACCAAACACCATCAATCAAAGATCCTGGTCATATCAGTGTTGAAGAGATCAAAGTCATCGCAACAACGATGGTGAGCCTCCCAGATGGCCGTCCCCCATTCACGAGCCCGACCCGTCAGGAGAGAAATGACGTAGGCCACCCGTGTGCGCCCCATCTCAATTGTGACCGGTTGGAGGGAGAAGACAACCTCGCACTGAGTGAGAAATGCACGACAGGAGTACGCATACAACATTCGGCGGCGGTCCCCTGCATGTTGTCCTGGTCTTGCCGAAGTCGCTGGAGCTCCGTGGTGAGCTCCGAGACCCGATCAATGAGGGCCTCCGTCATGCGGCGAGAAGCATTTAGCTGTTCATTGTGCCAGCCTAGGATTGCACCCTGGTGCTCCAGCGCAGAAAGAACAGGAGAAGTCTCCGCTGGGGACCCAAATATGGAGTGCGAAACGGAACGTTTATTAAAGGAGACCTGAAAACTCACGAGCAAAGCTCTGGTACCAAAACAGAAAACAAGCTGTAGAAGGAAACTAAAAGGGATGATCCGAAAAACGTGGTCAGTAAAGGCAGGGTCCGAGATCGGGAAGGCAATCCAGTGTCCAGGGAGGGGTAAGGCAGCGGCTCAACGTGGCTAGGGAAAAAGCATATCGCAGGGTCTATAACAGGTCTCAAGCATAACAAAACTCTTCGGCAAAGAAGGAGGGAAAAAACTGGGTATTTATGAGGGGTGCAAACAGGGAACAGGTGGTGAGAAGGAAAATAGAAAGAACGCTGCCATGACACACAGTGACCACTAGGTCACCCCTCAAACCCTGACAAGTATGTCAATCACGCACCAAAACTTCATGCCCTCTGCAAATGTTTTATTTCAACATTTGCTGATCTCAGCAGGATGTAAATGATTACAAATATGACAATGTGTATGAACACGGAAGTATAAACACTAACAGATTTACATAAATAAAAATAAGTATAGCCTACATACCATGAAATGAAATGTACACTTTAATTAAATATTCGGAATCCCCCTCTGCAAGTAGGACTTATGAATTGTTTCCAATAATAAAAATAATATAAAAAAGAAAAGAAAAAAGCATTCCCTCTGCAGCCAAACAAATTTACTCTCGAGAAGCAGACTCGATAGGTCCCAAAAACATCTCTCCTCCTTTCATTTCCCTGAAGATATTGCTGGGCAATATCTTGTCTGTCCAGTTTGTCAAGTACGCTAGGTCTTGGTGAATATGGCACACGGCAATGCCATTGAGCCTTTTTGTTATGGTTGATCGTAACCATGTTTTCAATCTGCGTAACGCACTGAAACTGCGCTCTGCCTCCGCAGATGATATGGGCACCACCATCCATCCACCAACCTTACTAGTGCCTCTACCTGCTAATACAAGCTAACAACGTTACACACGCTAATACACGCTAACAATGTTACACACGCTAATACATCGCTAACATCGCCTAATCAGCTGTACAGTTATTAACTGATGCTTGTGGCCTTACGTAGCGAGAGTGGTGGGGACGGATCGGGTTCACTAGGAATCTGGGGGGTACATGTCCCCCCCTTCCCAGTGCCATCTGCGCGCATGAGTGTGTGTGTGTGTGTGGAAGAGAGGAGAGGGAGAGACTGAGAAGCATGATAGTGTAATCTGGATTACCTCCTTTAGAATTTAGAAATTCTAAAGGAGGGGCAGAGAGAGTGCTTAGAGAAAGAGATTGAAGAGAGAGAGAGAGTGGGGATGAGAGAAATAGAGAGAAAGAGATGGAGAAAAGGCCAGAGCACTTCAGTCACCATGCGTTCAGTACCCAAAGGCCACTGAACACGTTAAGAGAGTAAATGCCATGTGTTAATGTTCCACCTGAATCCCCCCACCCCCCCCCCCCCCCCCCCACCTCCCCACCCCTCCTCAGACCCCCCCCCTCAAAGACCCTTCCCACCCCCCCTGCCAGCCTGCCGGTTCCCACTGCATCCAGCGGGGGTCAGATGGCTGAGCGGTTAGGGAGTCGGGCTATTACAGTTTTTCATCATTGCTTTGGCTCATTTCACGAAACAGAAATGACATTCTCAGAACAACACGTGCAAACTTCCAAACCGCTGGGCACTTGTTCACAACTCATTGGAATTTGTCATTCCTTTAATCAAATTGCAATTGTATTAGCATATTGTAAGTATAAGTACTATTGCCTACAGTTGGCACATTTCAGTTAGGCAATTACCAATTGAATACACCTTGCTGGTCTAAACTGACTGTTGCTTCTCAGTCTAGTGGTTATTCTCTGCAAAACATATTGGAATAATTTCCTTGTGTACATCATCACCTGCACAATAGTTCACTCCACTGTCAAAAATCTTTCAGGCACATAATACCATGAAAAACATCATGCTATATACTGTAATATGGATCTCTTGGATCATATGCTTACAGTCATTGGCCACGTTTCCCAGATTCGTTAAGCTCTTATCGTTAAGAGCTTCTTAAAGAATCTGGGAAATCTGGCCATTGTCAGGTGCAACTAGAACTTTACAAAACAAGGGGACACATCCCATCACCAATCACACAGTAAGTTTAGTTAGCTGACAGGAGCTATCCAGGAGGATAAATGCTTCCATCAAATATATAGACTTTGTCCCAGGGCAGCTCGAGGGCAAATTCAGTTAGTTTAGTTTTGACTAACATTATGTTAGTTATAAGCTTATTGTATGACAGTATATTGTGTTGTACACATTTTCTGTTACAGTAACCAGATGTATGGCAATAACACATTTCCTTGGCAGTGTGAGTGCAATATACAATGTGAAACCTTGTAGGCTACTCTTGAATTACTGTTATCTTTTGTCTGTTTGATACACATTTACATTTTACATTTATTCATTTAGCAGACGCTTTTATCCAAAGCGACTTCCCAGAGAGAGTTTTACAAATGTGCATAAGTCAATGATCATAAACAACGAGATAGCCCCAAAAACATTGTGGGTAGCCAAAACATGAAGCATACATTGTGAAAGCAAATACTGTAAGTGCCAATGGTAAGAAACATAAGAGCATGTAGTTACAGTAAACAAGTTACAATTACAACAGCAAGCAACAGTAAAATAATTCACAGCGAGTACAAGAAGTTACAGTAAATCAGTTACAACTAACCAACAAGAGCAACAAGTCCCCCAATATGAGTCATTGTTTCCCTGGAGGAAACTAACATCAGGTCCAGCAAATCATTCCTGAGTACCGTTGTACTCCCGGAACAAGTGCTTCTTGAGCCTTTTCTTGAAGATGGAGAGACAGTCAGTGTCTCAGATGGAAGTGGGGAGGTGATTCCACCATTGGGGGGCCAGACAGGAGAAGAGCTTGTGTTGGGATCGGGCGCTCTTGAACGGTGAGACAACCAGACGGTTGTTAGAAGAAGACCACGGGTGACTGGTGGGGGTGTAAGGCTGGAGGAGAGACTTGATGTGGTCGGGTGCAGTCCTGTTCACCGCTCGGAAGGTCAGTACCAGGGTCTTGAATCTGATACGGGCCGTGATGGGAGATGAGGTGCGGGGTAACATGAGAGTGTCTGGGTAAATTGAAGACACATAATATTCTGGAAAGAAAACATCTACTACAGTAAATGTATCACAGTGCACATGAGGGATATTTCCAAGGTCCACTGCCATACTGACAAAACATCTAAACATTTTGACCTGCAGTGTTTACACAATGCCAAAGGGACTTTTCATTTTGCGGGCACTGACTATTTGTATGAGAAAAGGTTAACATTTTGACTGATGAGTTGTCTGTTTTGGGACAGATATTACCTTTTGCAGGTGTGCCATGGTGTTTAGCTGAACCATCTAGGTTATTTTGCAGAGTGAGTTGAGGTGTCCAGATGTTCAGTCCAGATCTACATAAATCAACACAAATCTGAAAACTCATCAAATGTGTTTATGAGCAATGACCCTCAATCTCACCTAGACAGACGAGAACACAGTCCCCCCCTCCCTCCCCCCCTCCCTCCCTCCCTCCCTCCCCCCCCTCCCTCCCTCCCTCCCTCCTTCCCTCCCTCCCTCCCTCCCTCCCTCCCTCCCTCCCTCCATAACTGCCTCCACCCTTCCTTGCCTCCCTCCCTTTTCCCTATTTCACAGCCCAGTGATCAGCCTTTACTACTTTGTCTGTGGAGCCAGCTGTTCAGTTCCCCTACTTCCACATTCCCAAGATAGACAGACAGACAGACAGACAGACAGACACATAGATAGACCCATACATAGACACATAGATAGACACATAGATAGACACTTCTGAAGAACTCTTATGTTTGCTCCCTGAAATACTTCACTTGTTAGTGAATAAACCGGATTCTTTGTTAGAAAGCACTTTTGCCTGCTCCATCCTGTTGTAACGCGTTGCCATACACCCCGCTTATTTGTAAATCCTCTCATGGGTGAGCGGTTAGGGAATCGGGCTAGTAATCAGTAGGTTACCAGTTCAATGCCTGGCTGTGCCAAATTATGTTTTGTCCTTGGGCAAGGCACTTCACCCTACTTGCCTTGGGGGAATTTCCCGGTACTTACTGTAAGTCGCTCTGGATAAGAGCATCTGCTAAATGACTAAATGTAAATGATACCACAATAGACATATAGATAGATTGATAGATAGATAGAGTGGGTGAGTGAGTGTGAACAAAATGGGTGTATGTGTAAGAAGAGAGAGAAAAAATTCAACCATCCCTGAGAAAGGGAAGAGAATACGATACACAGAACAGAGATATAACGTGCAATATCCTGAATCAAGAGAGGAAGAGAGACCGAGAGAAGGGGAGAGTGAGAAGGTACGAGAAACAGTGGGAGAGAGAGGAGAGAGAGACCGAGGCAGAGATGGAAAGGGAGACCGTGACAGACGGAGGACGAGAAACAGAGGGAGAAAGAGTGGGAGAGAGACAGAGCGAGAGACAAGGAGAGAGAGAGACAGAGAGAGACACAAGGACAGAGAGACAGAGCGAGACACAAGGAGAGAGAAAAGGGTGTAGCCAGACACCCACCTGTCCACCTCTCTCTCATCTTTCAGACAGTTCGCCTCCAGTGCTGTTGCTTTATATGCCCCATCTTCCCCTTAATCCTTCCCTCCCTCCATTTCTCACTCCATACCCCGAGGTTTCTGTCCACCCTTTCTCCCTCTGCCAGACACACCGATTTGTCTGTCCCCCTTCCCCTGGAGTGCTCCCTCCATCTTCCTTCTCCTCTTCTTAATTTCTTCTTTCCATGTCTCTCTCTTTCCCCTCATTCTTCTGCTCTTCCTCTCTTCTCCTATGTCCATCTTTGTACATCTGGGAGAGAAAATTGAAAGGAGAGGAGGGGGGGGGGGAGATGAGAGGAGAGGAAAGGAGAAAAAGTACTAAAAATCTCCCGCTTCTCTCCTCTCTTCTTCTCCTCCCCTCCTTTCCCCTTTTCCCCTCTTTTCTCCTCCACTCTCCACCTTGCTCCATCTCTTCTTTAATCATGGATTATCTCTCCGTTACACAAGAACAAGAACGGCTTCAGTGTGTGTGTGCTTCAAAGTCTGCTCCATTTATCTCTCCTCCTTCCTTCCTCCTCTCCTCCTTTCCTCCTCGCATCCCTACTGTCATTACTGAGCCCTCATCGAACCCAGGTGTGTCCCTGAAAAACTAGTTAGGTAGAAACATGTGATTTATCTGCAGAGATCTGATTGTTCCATCTGCTTGTTTGCCAAGTGTGTGTGTGTTTGTGTATGCACGGTACAGTGTGTAAATGCATCTCTATGAACATTTGTGAGTAGGGTGTGTGTATATATGTTTGTGTGTGCACCATGTCAATCTGTACATGTGCTTGTATTGAGGCTCTATGGCTCAGCCTGGCTTTCCTTTAAGCCCTGAGTGATCCCCTTCATCAATATTGACTAAATATAGAAACGAGCAACCACACGATTTATACCTTCCAGCACCCACTATCCTGCACCCTGGCCAGGACCACTGGGAATTCTGGGAACTGATAAAACTAGTGTTTTTTAGGGAAGTCCTTTTCTTACTATCAGTATTAATGTTTCAGCTACCACATGCTTAACTGATGCTGGATGCTCTTGACGTGTGTGTGCATGTGTGCGCGTTTGTGTGTCTGTGTGTGTGTCTGCCTGTGTGTTCCTGTGTGTATAGGTGGCTACATGATGAAGGTGTTTTTGACACATTTTTGTGTTGCTGTCAAGACAAATATGACATGAGTGACTACCTGTCATCACCTTGTTCTCTCTCTCCCTCTCTCTCTCCCTCCCTCCTTCTTTCTGTCTCTCCCTTATTCACCCTCTGTCTACTTCATCTCCTCTCCTTACTTTCTTTGGCAGGGGTGTGGGGGGAGTTGTGGGGGCGTTGTATTTATGTTAGGTAGGGTTATGAGAATGGATGGCCACAGCATTGCTTTTCCAATCAGACATAAATATCCAGGTCTAATGGAGCGCTGGAGCATCAAGCTATCGATCCCAGCTCCTTCCCTCCACAACAATATTACACCTACCTATGCTACCTAATAGCCTGACTGAGTAATAGGTAGGAATCTCATTATAGCTTGCCTTGTGTGTGTGCGTGTGCACGCGCATTTGTTTCCCATATATATGTTAGACCTAAAAAAAGAGCTATGACATTGCTCCTTAGAAAATTGTCCGAAATATATGAATCCATATTTTTATCCTGGCAAACATGAAATTGTGTGTGTGTAAGAGCTCTGGAATGTAGAGTAAGACATCTGTTTCAGTTCCAGGTCTGTCTAAGGCCAGGTGGTTGGAGGGCTGTCTAGACTTTGCGTGTGTGTGTGTGTGTGTGTGTGACTGACATTGCTACTGATGGTGTGTGAAGTCTCCTTATTGTCCTCTGGGAAAGAGATGTCAGTGTGTGTGTTTGTGTGTGTCAGTTTGGGTTTGTAACCAGTGCTGAGTGGGTGTACTGTATGTGTGTGTATCTGTTGAGTGTGTGTATGTGCCTGTGTGTGTGTCAGTGGATGGGTGAACCACCACTGTGCGTGTTGGTGCGTTTGTGTATTTCTGTGTCTGTAAGTGTGTGTCAGGATGTGTGTGGGTGTGTATTTGTGTGAGTGTGTGTGTGTCAAGATGTGTGTGTGTGTGTGGACCCTGCTCTGAGCTGCTGTTAGGTGGCACGGAGCCTCCACTCAACTGTTCCTGACTTCACTTTATCTACTCTCTCACTAGTACAGAGAGAGAGGGGGAAAGAGAGGGGGAGAGAAACAGGGGTAGAGAGAGGGAAAGAGAGATGGAACGAGAGGGGGAGAGACAGGGAAAGAGAGAAAGAGAGAGAGTGAGAGAGAGAGAGAGAGAGAGAGAGAGGGAAAGAGAGAGGGAAAGAGAGAGGGAAAGAGAGAGGGAGAGAGAGAGGGAAAGAGAAAATGCTGCCCAGTACAGAAGGATGCCTCTTCAACAGAGCTGAAGTAATTGTTTTCAGCATTGTTTTGGATGAGAACACAACACACTGACTTGAGGATTCTGAACAGGATGTGCCTGTAAGGGTTGGGCCATTCTTCTGGGATTATCAAAGGCTCTTATGATGTCGTTTTCAGTATTGTGTGCTGTTGATGATTTAAATCCTTCTTATTGGGCACACTTACTGACACACTCACACGCGCGCGCACACACACACACACCATCCCCAGTGTCAGAGGACAGATGGAGCCCTGGAGTCATCCCCATGCCTCGCTTCACACCACAGAAAAAGAATATGTTTCCTTCTACAGACCAGACACGACTCACATGAACGAGTCTGACGACACTTCATTACTTTATAATTGTATCGACCGCCTTGAGTAAATGCCAGTTTTAAGTGGATGACATGCAGGGATGAAGGCAGCGTGGACAAAGACGCAGATGGATCAGCGCGCGCCGACGCAAGTCCCTCGATCAATACCCAGCTGTGGCCTGAGGTACACAAACACACACTGACTCATTGACTGACGCCCCGTCAATAAAGGTGCTAATACTAGTAATTATTTTGGAGATGAGGGAGCTGGCTCGCTGTGTATGGCAGTGTGGCAGACAGACTGAGGTGGCGCTCCATAAAGGGCTGGCTCCGTGTTAGCTAATCCCGGAATTAGCTGATGCTTTTGTTTTCTCTGTCTCTCGCTCTTTCTCTGCCTCTCTCTCTTTCTGTCTCCCTCTTCCTTGGTCTCTCTTACACAAACACTTACTCTTTCCTCTCTCAATCTCCATTTCTTTCTTTTCTTTCTCTCTCTCTCTCTCTCTCTCTCTCTCTCTCTCTCTCTCTCTCTCTCTCTCTTTCACACAGACACATTTATACTCCCTTTCTTTCTTCTCCCTCTTCTCTTTCCATTTCCCCGAGGTGGTCCTGTACAGCATTGATTGTCAGAGTAATTGGATAGAGCGCCAGGAGTTTGAAGAGGCCGACTGAATCCAAGCATGTGAATGAGGGTTGAGGAAGCAGAGCAGACTGGGACTCCTTCATGTGTGATGCTGAAGCTCTGGTTTCTGATTGGAGGTTTGAAAAACATGTGGTTTCTGATTGGAAGATTGGAATCATCTCTGGTTTCTTATAGGAGCGTTGGTGTCGTCAGGAGCATTGTTGGGTGAAGCTATCTTTGGGTCCCAAAGCTCTGAAGCGTTCTCTGGTATATTAACTATCATGTGGTCCATTTGCCCAAGCTCAGGGATATGAAGATTTAGCACAGGCCCACACGCACACGCACACACATACATACACACACACACACACACACACATGTCCACACATTCACATACAAATGCACATATGCAAAAATACTGCGCACACGCATGATACACTCGCACATACACACATACACATGCCCACTCATGGGCATGTAAACACACACAAATGCACATACCCACACATACTGTGTTGCGAAGGACTGATGGTTTTGCCCCCTCAGACTGTACACGTGAACAGCCCTTTCGCTGCTGTTGGGTCATGCCGTTAGTGCATGCACCCCTTATGGCTCTACGGGCACAGCCAATCGGAGTGCAGGTTTTTGGGGATGCTCGCGCTGACGATACCCAGTGGCGGGAGTAGTGGACTGCCTTGTTTCTGGTGCGGACATTAGTTTATTGAGGAGAATAAAATAATGTTGTATTATGTGCGTTCATATACATAACCACATATACACACATATACACACATATACACACAGGCACACACACACAGACACACACACACGCAGAACCCATAAAGGCAAATATAACCAACACCATTTCTCTCAACTTTACAATAAAAAACAACTTTGAATCTGTACATCATCCCCGGCATTTTAATCAGATGCACCACAGTGGCTTCTAAGCATTACTGACCAGAGAACATAGTCTCCACAACATACTGCATACACATTCACACACCCACATCCTCACAGAGATAATGTGAAGCAGACGGCCAAGATCAACCTGTACATTTTAAAAGAGGGGAGACTCTGGCTAATCTCAGGCTTCAGTGACACTCTCTCCCCCCTATTTTGATGATCTGAAACGCAAGTATCAAAACGGAAAGCGCAAGTAACTTTGTGGGCGGGACTCCGCCGCTGTTGCTATTATACCGGCGGGATAAAAGACTTTGCGCCTGGTGCAAATCAAAAATGGGTTGGTCTGACCGAGCTACATTACTAATGGGTGTGGTTTGAGTGTAACGTGCAATAAACCAATCAGAGCGTCATCTCACATTCCCTTTAAGAGCAGCGCTTGTTCCATGGCGGATTGCTATTATAACTGTGGATTTGCCAGGCGCACGCCAGGAGCGGTTCACAGCCAAGGAGAACAACGTTCTCGTCAGGGCCGTAAAAGAGAGAGAAATGACATTGTATGGGAAAGGCAGAGCAGTTTTCTCATTGCACTAAATTGCCCGCTCATGCTGCTCATTCATATTCTTAATTTTATACATATTTAATTTTTTAATTGTTATATTTTTAAACGCAAAGAGGGAAGAGGGAAGAGGCCCCGGGGAAGACCCAGGACACGCTGGAGGGACTATGTCTCTCGGCTGGCCTGGGAATGCCTCGGGGTCCCCCAGGAAGAGCTGGCGGAAGTGGCCGGGGGGAGGGAAGTCTGGGCCTCCCTGCTTAGGTCGCTGCCCCCGCGACCCGATCCCCGGACAAGCGGCAGATGACGGACGGACGGTTATATTTTTAAATTGTTTAGTTCTTAGAATTAGTTTAACTATTGTACGTTTTTACTTAATTTAAGACTGGTAGGCCCTATATGTTTATTGTTTGCGCCTTCCTGCCACAATAAATTCTGTGTTTGTGTAACATACGCCAGGACCAAAAATCAGAATTCTGATGGAGATGGGAGAAGACACCCACCAAATTAGCTTTGGTTAAACAGGCGTGGGAGGAAATTGCCACAATTGTTTCAAATCAAGTTCACATACATAGAGATTTCTCATGAAAATATTTTTATAATCATCGAAGAAATGTAACACGCCATAAATCAAAACAATGTAAATTAGCTTCGCAGAAAGAAGACCCTGGCCTCTTCAGCAGTGCGCACGGACGAAGCTTGCGCCTTTAAAATAGCATCTGAATAATACGCCATTGACTTTAGACCACGTTTTTCCTGGTCAGTGGCGGAATTGTTTTTCGGAAACTGCAAAATAGCACCAGGGAACGTTTGAGCCGGAACACGCCTCCTTTCTCGCTGAACCGCCCACGGGAGCGCAAAGTCATTTCGACGTGCGTCTGTGGAGGGAAAAGTCGGCTTTGCATCGAGTGCAAACTAGGAATGACACTTGCGTCGTTGACTAAGTCAATTGCGCTGGGTACAAGATAGGGCCCTCTCTCTCTCTTCACCAACACTGTCTGACAGAATGGTTTTGTGACCATGAGCCTTCATTCATGTAGTGAGGTTTCTGGTGAGTTAAGAAGAGTAGCTGGGGCCCATGGTCCACATTATTATGGATAGTACTCCAGTACTGTGGCGTGCTAGTTAATTAGTATTCTACAGCACTGTGGAGTACATTACATCCTAAATTTCTCAGACAGAGTATTAGTTAGTATTCTACTGCACTGTGGAGTATAGTAAGTTAATTAGTACTCCACAGTACTGTAATCTGTTGGCACATACTCTTCAGTGCAATGGATCGTTAGTATTCTACAGCACTGTGGAGTGTTAGTTAGTACAATCCACAGTCCTGCAGTATTCTAGAGTACTTTGGACTGCACACGACAGTACACTGAATGAGATGGTTGAGTCCAGAGTCCTCTGACTTTACAGCTCCCTCAACAGCTCGCAGAGAACTGCTGCCTTTGACATACTTGCTGGCGAAGGACTCCAGCGCATTGCAATGTGTGTGTGAGTCTGTGTTTGTGTGCTTGCGCGGGTGTTCATGTATGATTGCATGCGTCCGTCCCCGTGTGTGTGTGCGTGTGTGACTGTGTGTGCGTGCATGCATGTGTGTGTGTGTGCATACGTACGTCAGTGTGTGGATCAGCAACTATCTTAATGCTCTGCTTCAGTGGTCCAGGTAATGAGCGTTTAGATGTTCGTTCGGGCTCGTCTCAGGTGTTGCTTTGCGCTTGGATGCATCTATAGGAGCCGAAACAGACCAACATTATCTATCTACTGTGTGGTGTCCAAACCAACATTATTTATCTACACCGTGGTGTTCAGACCACCATTATTGATCTACACTGTGGTGTTCAGAGCAACATTATCCATCTTAACTATCCAACTGTGTCTTGGGAGAGGATTCTTCCATTGTTTCCAATAGTGCACAGTGCAAAATCCTCTAACAAAATTCACTGATCTATACTAAAAGTATGTCCACTTTATATTGTAGTTCTGTTCACTAGCCAGGCCTTTGAAAGGAGCTTATTATCGGTTGTAAAAGCTAATTTGTTTCTAAATAATGTAACAGAATTTCCCTATTTTCCTTTCATTGCTTATCATCATTGTTTCATTTAATTGCGAATGCCTTAGTTGTTTTGTTTTTTGAACCTTTTTTTTTATTCGTTTTTCAGGTGTAGTGATAACAAACAAACAGTCAAAGAACACGTAGGGCAAGAATGGGCCATACTAGAATATAAGTACAACAGAGTTCAAGAACAATTATAAATAAAAAAATGACAGGAAAATTTACAATTAGAGTGGGTTACATTCCTCACAGTGGTCAGACCATTTTTTCCAGGCCTTGATATAGCGGTCAAACTGTAGCCTTAGGGAAAAGGTCAGTCTCTCCATACAGTTTATTTCGTTGACAATAGAGACCCATTCGTCTTTAGAGGGTGGCTCTTCCCTTAGCCACTTCCGGTTGATGGCTTTCTTACATGCAACAAGAAGGATTTTGTAGAGGTATTCGTCATGGGTCATAAGATTGTCCGGTAGTTTGCCCAGGTATAGTATAACAAAGGAGTTAGCAACTTTAATTCCAAAAATTGAACTTATTTCTTTGGAAATCTCATCCCAAAATGGCTGGATAAAAGAGCAGTCCCAAAATATATGAAAATGATCAGCCATGGGTTTACCGCACTGCCTCCAACATCCACTCGGGCCCTGAGATCCCTTCTGCATGTATTTAATTTTTGGAGTCACAAAGAAATGTATTGTATTCTTCCAGGAAAATTCACGCCAAGATCTTGAGTTGGAAGTTTTAACCTGGTTTTCCCAAATATCACTCCATTCTTCATCAGTTATCTCCAGGCCCGATTCCTTCTCCCATTTTTGTCTGACATGGTCAGTGGGGGCAGTAGGGCGAGGGACGTAACAACATTCGAGAGATGACTAAATGACTCCAGAATACAACCATTGGTTATAGAACAATAAGCAGTTATACCTTTGTGGACCCACTGTTTAAATTGCTTATCAAGGCTAGATGGTAGAAAGCTAGAGTCATAAGCCAACCATTTCAATATTCTTGAATGCCTCACAAGGTGGAGTTTTTTGCAAGTCTTGAACCACACCATAAGCGATTGTGTGATCCACTGATTAAGTTTACACAGGTAGGTGCCTCGGTTTTGATGGTCACCCAATATAGACTGTGCTGGCGATTCAAAAAGCTTAAATTCTAAGTCCTTCCATTTAGCTGAATAATGCCTTTGTTAATCGCATTTGTTCTGTAGCCTACTACACTGTTGGATTATAAAAGGACACCTGCAAATATTCCGACGAGATATTCGTAGGAAACTCACTGCAGACCAGAGGAGAGTGAAGGGGCTATGACGTGAAGAGAGCGAGCCCAAAAAACTGGCGGCTAAATATGTTTTCATTATTTTTCCATTATTTGATGTTGAAATGCTTATCCAAACAATGTCAATTGCGGCACTGCACTCCGTTGGGTTATACAGAGGACAAATGCAGAATATAAACTTTGCAGAGTGCTCAGTTTATTGAGCTGATTGTGGGAAACTAAACCCATTCTAATTTGTACACATATACACACATAGATTCCTGGCATTATTTGAAAGATTCTGACCGTTTTTGGAGAGTGTTTCGTTGTCTTCTTAAAGTAAATGTTAAAATAGACAAGTCTGTTTTAGTTTAGTCTGAACATAGAAGGATATGGATGTGTGTGTTTGTGTGCCTGCCTGTGTGTGCGTCTGTGTGTGATTGTATGTAACCAAGATATGTGTCATTGTAAACATGTTTCAGTTCCTCTCTTTGTCTCAGGGTCAGGGTGAACAGGGCCTTTAAATGTTGCTGTCACCTTCTTCTGGCCTCATATTCTTCCCTATTGGCAGATCTACTGTTTCAGGCAAAAATCTCCACCTGTGTGTGTGTCTGCCTATATGTGTATCTTTGTGTGTGTGTGCTGCCTGTGTGTGCGCGTGTCTACGTGCGTGTGTTGTCTGTGCGCGTACCTCTGTGCATTTGCCTGTGTGTGTATCTCCGTGTGCGTCCGCCTGTGTTTCTGTGTATATGTGTGTCTGTATGTGTGTGTATGTGTGTTTGTGTGTGATTACGGTTGCCTAGGTCTTTGCAGATGCCCAAAGTGCCACCCTGTTGCAGTTGGCAGGTCTTTTAGTGTCAGTACCTCCCAGACATCACTCCTGCACCCCCCCCCCCCCCCCACTCTCCCAATCCATCACCCTCACCGTGAGGAGGGCTGACACAACATGATGCCACATACAACATCGAGATAAATGACACCCGGCATCTCACTATTTTAGTCTTGTGTATTCCTCACAGGAAAATAGGCTATGGATAAATCATCTCCTTCTGGTTGGGGTAAAAATAGAGAGGGTGATGTTATGATTATGGACTCCAAGGCTTGGCCTAGTACTTTGATGCTAGCAGAGTGTGCCTGGCCCATACCTCATGGGCTGTTGGTTGGTGGAATAGTCATACTGCACAGTCAGCACTTCCACCCTGGGCTTGTGAAGCAGCAGAAGGTTGAGGAGGAGATGATGGGGTCGACGCCCCCCCCCCCCCCTCCTCCCAGCTGATCAACACTACTTTGTTAACTTCTTTGACTCGGTTTTTGGAGGGAGGGAGAGAGGGAAAGAATGATAGAAAGAGACATACAGACATCCTGAATTTTGTGTCTCTGACTGAAACAGGGATTCAAGAGAGAGAGAGAAAGAGAGATGGTAGTGACGCTTTTACATGAGAATTCCTTAACGGGCTAGGCTGGTAAATATGAAGCATGCTGTAAGCTTTAAACCATAAACACTTTCTCCATGTCAGAGAGAGTTGTGTAGAGAGAGTGTAGTTGACAATGGGAGTCTCAGAGCAATATAAACCTTTTAAATCTGTTTATCCATCTCCTCATCTCTCTTTCACTCTCTCTCTCCCTCTCTCCACACCTCCTTCCATTCTTTTTCTCTTTTTCTTTACCCCTCTCCCCATCTCTCTCCAACTCTCTTCCCCTCCACCTACGCACCTACGCCCACCTCTCTCTGCCGCTCTTCTGATTTCCTGTCTTTCTATACCCCTCTCCCCAACCTCCTCTCTCCTTTTCTCCTGTAAGCCCCCCCTGTCTATTTCTCCTTCTCTTCCCCTTCCCTTCCCATCCCTTTCTCTTTCTGTCCCTCTCTGCTCTGTTTGTTAATCCACCATATAAGGGGCCTCTTCTAAGAAGTCTTGAGTGTGTTACTGATATTGCTCACACACACAGACAGCCAGACTGCAGCTCAGCCTGGTGGCTGTGTGTGTGTGCGTGGATGTGTGTGTATGTGTGTGTGTGTGTGTGCGCGCACGTGCGTGTGAGTGTGTTATTGTCTGCATGCTGAGAACCAATAACATTCCGTCTGAGTCACAGGGTGGAAATGAGAATCTTGGATGATCTGCTCTTCCATAAGCAAACTCTTTACTGTGACAGGCCATTAACTACGCATTAGCTTTCATTAAGCCACTCCAAATTACTTATTCAATACAGCTACACACAGAGTGCACACATTTGCGCACACACACAATTACACAATCTTGCCATATTTCTACGTTTAGTACTACACTAATAGTGTCTCTTAGTTTCTAGTGCTACCCAACATTCTGGTGCTGGAGAACAGACGCTAAAAGAATCATCCCATCTGGTCTAGTGGAGTCTGACCATCATCCTCCAAATATCATCCTTCAACAGTTACCCTCACTCTGTCACCATCACACTGTCATCTTCAGACTGTTACCCTCACCCTTTCGCCCTCACCCTGTCACACTCAAAATGCCACCCTCAGACCATCAGCCCCAAACTGTCACCCTCACCCTGTCATCTGTAGATCATTTGCCAGATCAGGACTGACCCAGTGGTCTTTTGGGTGCTTCCAGCCACACTAATAGAAAGTGTAACAGACATTAACAAGCTCTAAGTAGCCTGAGATGGGCTCTTCAGCTGAATGGATACATTTATTTCCTCCAGAGAGAGAGAGACAAAGAGAGAGAGAAGGGGACAATGAGAGAACTGTGTTGTTCTGTGATAATGGAGATTGTTCAGAGTTCCGAGTTCTGTTCTAATAGAGAAGCAGTCATCCGAAGCCTTGAATTGAATCCCGATGGGGTCTCCCTTCACTATCCCATAATAATACTGTTACCATAGCGTTAAACCAACATTGTTGCAACACATAAACGACACAGAGAACTATTCTCTCGCCTCTTCGGCGTGGTAACACACACCTGGATACCGGTTTCTGCTCCAGTTTAGTCTGGCAGTTTCTCTCTGACTACCCTCCCTCCCCCGTCCTCCCTTACACAAACCCCTCCACCTCACTACACCCCCCCCCCCCCTTCCCCTCACTACATCCCCCCTCCCCCAGCCCAACTCTGACACTGCAGCGCTCGTTCTGGCCATCACCCTCTCCATCTCTGCCCTCTGGCTCCAGCCCTCCATCCATCTCCCTTACTGCCTCTTTCCTCCTGCGCCCATAAACCTAGGCCTGGATGAACGTCCCGTCCGCCATCCATCAGGCACCCCCGCCTCCCCAATCCCCTCCACACACACACACACACACACACACACACACACACAGAACCCCCCTCGATGGCTACTTAGCCGTCCCCGCCTCGCCAGGACTGTCAGTTCAACTGCTTGGCTAACACACAGGGGCTGACTGCTGTGGGTGAGAGGGATGATAAATAAGCCAGGTTTATGCAACGCTGGGACAACATGATGCTGCTGGGGTGAGCCTGGGTCTGCTGTGTAGTAGTAATAGTAATGGGGGGGGGGGGTGATGTCTGGAGGTGTGGGGTGGGGCAGGGAACGATGTGTGTATGTGCGTGTCAGGCGTCGAGGGTGTGATGTTTGGAGGAAGGGAGGATAATAGGACAAATGACTGATGGATGACAGGCAGAGAGAGGGAGGGAGGGATGATTAGAGAGATGTGCCAAGAGATCAGCATTAGAGGGGATGGGCTTAGGATCATAAAGAGAGGGAAGCCTGCTCCGCATCTATACCTCCTTTTCTTTCTTTCTTTCTTTCTTTCTCATCCTTCCAGCACCCTGACCCTGCCGCCTCATCCCTCCACCTCTCCCCCCTCTCTTCCACTTCACATGTCTCTTCAATCCTCTCATCCCTCTCTCTCTCTCTTTTTCCTCTCTACCCTGCTACCGCCATCTTTCACTACCCTCTTTCCCTCCCTCCCTCCCTCCCTCCCTCCCTCCCTCCCTCCCTCCCTCCCTCCCTCCCTCCCTCCCTCCCTCCCTCCCTCCCTCCCTCCACTCGTTCAGATTGACACAATCCATTCCTGCCCTGTGAGCGACTGATTAAAGACAGTGTTCTATAATTAAGTCCAGTTGTGCTTTACAGCCCTGTGGATCGCTTCAATAACTGTGTTTTCCTGGTTGCTGGCAGGCACAAACAAATAAACGGAGGTACGCCTTACACATACACACACACATGCATGCACACCAGCACACACACAAACGCACACACATGCACCCCAGGGGCTGACGTGTGTGTTATCACTACAGGGTGTTATCACTACAGGGTGTTATCACTACAGGGTGTTATCAGTAACGTCTGACTGACAGTCCTGGCCAGGCCTCTGAGGAAAAGATAACCCGAGGGCCAGTTACACAACACAGTCATGGACCTCCAATCCTCCAATCTTGTACATCAGTAATAAATTCCTGTCGCGTGCTGATCTGAGATGATTGAATTGAGAACAATCCACTCCGGCCCCCAGCACGGGCATCTAGACTGGGGTTGGAGGACTGCTGCCTTCCAGGGTTGCAACACCATAACTCCAAGTCCTGTTGAACAACACTTTCATTAAGTTTAGGCCAAGAATGGGGGGAGAGAGAGATGGAGGGGGAGAGACATAGACCGAAGAGGGAGGGAAATAAGGAAATGGACAGAGGGTGAGAGAGGCGGAATAGTAGAGAGAAAGATGGGGAGGTAGAAAGATGGAGGGAGAGAAAGAGCGAGGGGGGGAGGGGGGGGTTGTAACAAGGCAGGTTAAGCTGCTCATGGTCATAAACCCTTTACTCCGTACACACACACATAATAAAGATCCTCTTGTTAGGATCACTCTGTCACCAAACATCACATCTCCCCCACACCCATTGGAATGATGGTGACGACCTCAAAAACCTGCTGTAGCCAGGAGATTGAAAGAAAGGGGTAGTTGAGAGAGGGAGAGAGACAGGCAGGGGAAGAGAGAGCGAGCGACAGAGGGAGCGAGGGAAAGAGAGACAGAGTGAGACAGAGAGAGAGTAGGAGAGCGTGAGAAAGGGAGAGAAGGACAGGAAATGAGAGACAAAAAAAGGAGAGAGAGAGAAGGGGAGAGTGGGAGAGAGAGGGAGAGAGGAGGAAAGCTGTTGGACAGAAGGTCATTAGGACATCATTAGGACGACAAACAGAGTAGAAAGCAACAGCTCACAGATGGACAGACAGACCTCTTTCTTTCATCCCTCCATCCCTCCGTCCTTCTATCCCTCCATCCCCTAATGAAGTGTCTGGCCCGTCTCCCTCCACACCCCTCCCCCTGCTGTTCCCCTACCTCTCCAACCCCAGATTAGATGGGATCAACATCTGGCATGTGAAACAGCTTCTCAGACTGGGGCTCTGTGAAAGAGTGCGCCCGAGCGGTCGTTTCGGTCAGAGATGAAGAAGGCACGCAAGCACCGCAGGACTTCCATAAACGAAATAGGCTTTTATTGTGCATAATAATTCCTCTCATAGAACGTGCTCCTGCCAACCAGCCCCCTCACTGAGCTGTGCGGCACACCTTCATTCACCTGGGCGATACCATCTGACGTGCGTCACCATCAATTAACACTCAATCAATTAACAATCAATCAATTGACATGCTCACCCGGTTTTCCCCCTTTAACACCATATTGACATGACACATTTCACACATACATTATGTCTTCTCCTGGACTGCCATAAAATCACTGCTTTACGTGGCAGACACCTTATGTTCTGTCACAGGTTCGACCGTGATACACACCACGCTAGGTCAGCTACAGACATCCATAAGCTTTTAGGGTTCCTTTGGTAGAACTCATAGTGTCAGAGTTACTTTTGCAGAACCTATATGGTTAGGGTTCCTCTAGTTGAACCTACAGGGTTAGGGTTCCTCTCTGGTAAAACCTAAGGGGGCAGTGTTCCTTTGGGAGAACATATAGGGTTAAGATTCCTCTCTAGTAGAAGCTCTTATAGAAAAACATGTTTCTGTCTTTTTATGGTTTGCAGGAACCTTCTAGAACACTCATCAACCGTCTGTGTTGCTGCACCTCCTGCCACTGTGGCAGAGGGTCTAATCCTCTTGGAAAATATTCCACATGTACCAAGTGAGATCTGAACTGCCCCCCCTGCTGCACAGAGACCCTGGACCATTTCCCACGCTGGGATTCCTGCAGACATGGTTTTCTAGTGAATGGTGACTGAATGGACCATCGTACCCTCCTCGTGTACAGTTCTGTGCTTTGTGCATCATGCTCCAGCCTGGCCTGTGACCGCTCCAGACTGGCCTGTGACTGCTCCAGCCTCTTCTGGGAGAGCAGAGGCTTTGATGGGTTGATCAGCCCGTCTGGCTTGGTGCTGGGGAGGACTGGTGTGGCTAGCTGTCTGGTCACCAAGACTAGAGGGCACCTCTGGAATATGTATGCACGGCACTGCTTCTGTCAACGTGTATGTGTATATGCGTCTGGTGCCTGTGTGTGTGTGTGTGTGTGTGTGTGGTGCCAGTGTGCATGTGTGCGTGTGTGTCTGACCTCTGTTTCAGACATTGCAGCCACCCTGCCTGTCAACCTTGACTTCATTGTCTGGAGGAAGAAGACACATCAAAGACCAACAAGGAAACTTGGTAGACGGACAGAGGAAGAGAGAAGGAAGAGAAGAGGAAAGAAAAAGGGATGAAGGAGAAAGAGATTGTCAAAGGCAAAGAGAGAGAGACTCAGATTAGGAAAAGAGGCAGTGAAGAGAAAGGGAAATATAGAGAGAGGTCAGAAGAGACATTGTTTGAATTATAAAAGCCTTTCAAGTGCATTTTAAACAGCTTATTTGAAAGCTTGGACAGTACAGAAATCAAGAGTCAAACATGCAGTATTTTTTTGTGAAGTTCAACAGTGAAAAAGATGACAGACTCATGTGTTGTTAATGTAGCAGCCTCATCACCCTCATCACATATCCGTCTCACCACAATCGCCAAACACAACAGGAAACTCTTTTACCTTCCCAAGCAACCAGCAGTATGGAAGTTCAATCCACAACCTTCAGAGAGAGAGAAACAAGGATACAGTGAGAGAGAGAGAACCCATGCACTTTATCCTTATGAGTAATTAATGTAGGTTTATTCACTCCCTGTGTTGTTCTCCTGCAGGCCTGTAGACGTAAAGAGATGTGTATCATTAATTCAGCCTGCTTCTGACACACACACACACACGCAAACGCACACACACACACACAGCCTGTGGACAGTATGTGTATTTGGACTGAGGCTGGGTGGAGCAGATACACTTATTACAGATCTGTCACTGACATGGTTGACAGGTAAGTTGAGAGAGAGGGAGAGAGCGGGAGAAAGAGAGGGAGAAGACAGAGACAATAAATAAGAGGGGGAGAGGTAGAGATAAAGTGTAGGAGACAGAGATGGAGAGAAGAAGAGAGAAGGATAGGGAGTCAAGTGGCTGAGCGGGTAGAGCATCGGGCTAGTAATCTGAAGGTTGCCAGTTCGATTCCCGGCCAGTACACATGACGTTGTGTCCTTGGGCAAGGCACTTCACCCTACTTGCCCCGGGGAGAATGTCCCTGTACTTAATGTAAGTCGCTCTGGATAAGAGCGTCTGCTAAATGACTAAATGTAAATGTAAATGTAAGGAGAGATTGAGAGAGAGTGAAAGGAGAGAGAAAGAGAGTGGGAGAGAGAGAGGCAAGTCAGTCTCAATTAGGTGTACACTCGCTGTGATGGGAACGGAATGAAAGGAACGACAAGGTAAATACATGGAGAAAGGAAGAGAGAGAGAGCAAAGAGACAGAGAGGAAAATGGAACAACATGGAGGTTGAGACAGCTGGATTTTGTTCCAGAACTCATACAGGCAGGGGACCACAACTCCCACCATGCATTTAGACTACCACATGATCTACTACCATATGCAGTATCTTCTAGATATCTTGTTGATGCTGAGTGTAACATAAATCTGTCTTACAGGTATACACAAAGCATAGCCTTAGTATCTCATTTCACCTGATGCACCTGAATTCTGGTTAGTACATTGATAATCACATTTGGTCACAAACTGTTGATAAAAGAATAACCTAACCCTATCATGATTTTTATCTCAAATTGTGAAATGTTCACAGTGATGACACCTTGACCACCCCCCCCCCCCCCCCCCCCCCCATTATCGCCTACGACCTTTTGATTGGTGGTGGTTTTAAGTTCCTACCACTTCCGGTTCCAGAGTTACGCCCCTTTTTGGCCGGAAATGGCTGTATCTCTGGAACGGAAGCATAGACGGATACAGACTGTATGTAAACACCCACACACATACATATATTAGGTCCATACACGAACCTAAGTATATACATGTGCACACTCAAACATATGCTCACACATACAAAAAACACACACACATAACTTACCTGGTTACTTATCCGTACACACATACACCTACATACAGACACATAGACCTACACACCAAAAAAACACATTCTGACAACACTTACCTTGGTCATCATATCCGCAGCACCATCCACTCATCCATCGCCACACAGCACCTGTAAAAGAACCAACACATTACTTCACAACACATCCTTTGGTATTTCTGTCTTTTCCTTCCTTTTTTATTTCGTTTAAAAACACATTAATAATAGGCCCGTGACCATCCAGTTTTCCTTTTAACCCTACCCTAACCCTAACCCTAACCCTAACCCTATCCCAACCGCAACCGCAACCCCAACCCCAACCCCAACCCCAACCCCAACCCCAATCCCAATGTCTAACTTTAACCCAAACCCAACTCAAGCTCCAGATTGACCCTGCCCCAACCCAACTTTAAATCTAACCCAAGCCCCGCCTTGTATTGATGTAATGATACCTTTGAAGGACAGTCAACACTGTTTAATATATTTAATTGAATTGAACAGCATTGACTGGTGTGTGCGTGTGTATGTGTGTGTGCCTGTGGGCGTGTGTTTTTGTATACATTTGTTCCAAAGTGTGATGCAAAGACCAAGTGTGTGTGTGGGTGTTTGAGAAAGACTGCGTGAGCGAAGAAGAGAAAAACTGTGTGTGTGTGTGTTTGTTTGTGTGAGAGTGAGTGTGTGTGTGTGTTTCCACAATGTTGGACAGCATCAATCAGCAATGCGGAGAGTATTGGCAGAGACAGAGGGCTGCTTGGCAGCTCTGTGTGTCCCTGAGGAGCCAGGCTCAGTTCACTGCATGATCTGAAGAAGCATCATTTAGAGAAGTTTGAAGTGCTTTTAAAATCTGCCTAACAAGGACAGGCCCACTCACTTGTCAAGACTCATCACAATAGCTAACAATGAAATAACCACAATCATTTTTTTTATCCAGTAGACTAAAGTGACAAATTGACAATTTACATATCTGGGCATTGTAATTTTGGTTACCAAAAACTTTGTTCCCCCCTTCTCTCTCTCTCTCTCTCTCTCTCTGTGTGTCTCTCTCTCTCTGTGTGTCTCTCTCTCTCTGTCTCTCTCTATCTGCTTGGTTGTAATTATCAACCCAATGTTCTGTAGTTTTGGGTTATGTAAGAGTTTAGTCTACAGTAGTGATTCTTCCTGTCGTGTGGTTACCTAGGAAACACTGAAAGAACCCACTAGAAGCCACTATAACCCACAATGAGAACCAATTAGGGGAACCAAATAGAAGAACCCACTATGAGAACACATTGGAGGAACCAATTAAGAGAGCCCTTAGAGAACACACTGGGAACACACTAGAAGTAAAGACTAGGATAACCCATTATGGGAACCCATTGGAGGAACCCAGTAGGAGACCCTGGGAGAACACGAGAAGAACATAGATTCCTGAGTCTGTCTGCTGCCTCCCACTGTCTCTCCTGCTGGGAGCTCTTTCCTCCTCGCCAGAGCATTTAACACACACACACACACGCATACACATACGCACACATACATACATGCACACACACGCACACTCAAATACACGCACGCACACATGCATTCGCACACAAATGCATACACACACATATACACACATACTCAAGTACACACACTCTCACACACGCACACACATTTTCAAGAACACACATCTCTGTTGATGAGTTTCGGATCCCAAACTTGCCCTATCAATATTCACAGGGCCTGCTGGCTGATGCAGGGTGGGTCCTCAAGGACTATCGACTCACCCCAGGGTGGGCACGGACTCAGAGGAAAAATAACAGCTCTCTCTTCCTCTCCCCCTCTCCCCTGCCTTCTTCTATTTTCCCCTGCCAGCCTCCTCTTCTCCTCCATTCTTGTTCCTCCCTGTCCTCCTTCCTCATCCCTCCACTCCTCCCCTCCATTTCCTTTCCTCCTCCTCTTCTATCCTGTTATTGTCTCTCCTCTCCTCGCCCCTCTACTCTCCTCTCCTTTCTTGGCCAAGGTGCCAAATTATCTGTAAAGTCCGTCATTCAAAGAATGTAACTTGTGTGTGTTTGTGTGCATGTGTGGCCATGATGAGACGACAAGTAGGATTTCCTACTCACAGATCAACAGGGATGAAATCCTAAATCAGACTTGATTTGAGCATTATAACTCAAGCAGAATGTGTTTGTGGGTGGGTGTGATTTACAGTGCAGAAAGCGAGCCAGAGAGAGGATTTGTGTGGGCCTTTGAACTGGACCAACAGAAAAAACACAGAAAGTCCATAGCATTACACTATTGTGTACTCCAGTGGGCCCTACTTGACCAGAGGGTGAACTTGTGTGATTGTTCTTGTAGTAAACCCCTGATTAGGAGTACGGGTATGCATGTGTATGGGACAGTGTCTGTTCTTGAATTAAAGGGAGACAGTTTGCCCTTTCCCAATGTGAAGCTTAGCTGCTGAACTCAATGAGGATGTGGACTCCCTGAGTTTGCACACTGCCCACTGTACAGTGCAGAACATTTGTAAGGATGACAAACTATGAGGATGGGTCGCTGCACAATTTCACTCTGTAGGTGTGTACGTATGTGTGTGAGACTGAGAGTTATGAGGACAGAGGGTGGTGTGACACTGTGACATGTTGTTTGTGCGTGAGTGGATGCGCGTGTAAGAGAGAAATGGAGTGCGTTTCTGTGTGTTTAGAGAGTGTGTTTGTGCATGCACGTACGTATGTGTGTGAGAGAGTGCCTAGTGTGTGTGTGTGTGCACCTGTGTATACAGTACCAGTGTGAGTGAGTGAGTGAGCGTGTGTGTGTATGAGAGACTGTGTGTGTGTGTGTGTGTGTGTGCGTGAGAGAACTTGTCCGAGAAACTGTGTATGTGTTTGTGTGAGACAGAGAGAACGAGTGTGTGCATGCGTGCGTGTGACATTTGTGCGAAATTCCGTACTTCCCTCAGATCCCTTCACCACAGGACAACTCCTCCCTCCCCTCCATCGCTCAATCCCACCTACAGCTCACCTTGCATCGATCTCCTGCCTTGGCCGTCTCTCGTCCCCCAACCCCCCCCCCCCCCCCCCTCGTTCATTTAGAAATCCGCCTCACCGCTCCCCTTTTTTTTTGCCACGCGCACAAATCCAATCACGAACCAATCGGCCGTGGCTGTGAAATATTCTCCTGGTATTAGAGGGAGAGGAACAGACTGTCTACTGCTGTCACGGCGACTGTTCTTCTGTGTTGTCTGTGTGTGTGTGGGGGTCAGGGTAAGGTGTGAGTGAGAGCGCACTGCAGAACTCGCTTGTATCAGATCATCTCCTAATCTCTTCTCTTCTTGACGCCTCCTCCTCTTCTCTCCCTTCATATCCTCCTCCTCTCCTCATGATCCCTCCTCTCCCTCCCCTCCTCTCCCTTCCCATCTTCCTCCTCTCTTCTCCTCTCCTCATTAACCCTCCTCTCCCTTCCTATCCTCCTCTCTCGGTTTCCTCCTCATCTCCTCCTCCTCTCCTCATCTTTCCCTCTCCTGAATTTCTTCTCTCCTTTCGACCCCTCCGCTACTCTCCCTTCATAACCTCCTCTTCTCTCCTCCTCCTGACCCCCCCTTCTCCTCTCCCTTCCCATCCTCCTCTCCTCTTGACCTCTCCTCTCTGGGGTGGGAGGAGTTGGAACACAGCAGAGTCCTCTGATGACCACCTGTAGTTGTACTCATGGACACCGCTGGGAACGCACCTGCTCACCTGGGGTAGTCTACTGACACCTGCGGTACTGAACAACTGCTACCTGAGTTCTTGTTCTTGCAAAACAAGAGCACTTGTTTTGTTTGCTTCACTAGGGCATGAGCCAGCTTTGCTAAGGCTTTTACAGTAATAGTTACTTAGGATATTGCTAGCTTTAACATATCAGCTTATCCTGTCCACATGAATAAAGTAGCATGACTAGGATTCTGTGTAGGTGAACACAGAATTACTCCAGACAAAAGTTTTTAGGTCAGTTAAAATATTTTACTAAAATGTTGAACCCTGGAAAGGGTGCAGTTGGGAACCCAAGATAACTTCTTTCTGACCTGAAAAGGGTTCAATCTGGAGTATTCCTCTCCACAAGGTTCCTCTTCAGGGACATGGGGTTCTACTTACAGTATGACTCACTTCCTTCCTCTCTCACTCTCCTTCCCTGCTATCCTTTCCACCGTTTGCCCCTGTCCTCTCCACAGCTGACCCTGAACATGAGGACACACACACACAAACAGTTACACATGGCTTGCGCCATGGCTCCGTCGATATCGACTGAAACGCATTCACGTAACTCCTGCGGAACGATACAAGACCATCTGCAACCCTGAACTCGCAGTAAACCCTTTTGGGACGAGTTGAGCCGTGACCCAAATGGGATTTACCATTACAGAGTTTAGCCTCAATGTTTCATTTAAAGCCCGATTGGAACAACGTTTTCGGATGATTAATGAACACGCAGTTGTTCAATATCCCTGTTATATCATCGTAATTTTATCGTTTGTATAAAAACATAACGGTTCTCTCATCCAGATAACATGATTTTGGATTAGAAGGTGTTGTTGTATGCAGCGGTAACTTTTTAAAAGATCAGAGACAGACAGGGATTAGAAGCTCCCATAAAGGGGCTAGAGTTTCTCTGTGGAGTGAATGAACAAAGCAGCAAATCCAATCAGAAGTAGCTGGTCTGAATGACTGTACACTAATGGTGCTCCTAATGCCACGGTTGAAGGCTGGAATCCTGCACAGACCGCCACTAAGCTACTACTGTACACCCCATGTCTACATTGTGCGGTTTGTCGCTAGAGATAGACAAAGGGAATTAGAGAGAAATTGTTCCTTAAGAGACAGAGAGAGAGAGAGATAGAGTGCAAAAAAAAGGCACAGTGAGAAAAAGCTAAAGATCAAAAAACAGAGATGGAGAAAGGGTGAACTAGAGAGAGCAAAAAGAGAGAGAGAGGGATGGTGAGTAAGAGACAGAGAGACTTCCCAGTGTATATTTATAGACGCTCTTATCGTCAGAGCCCCAGGCTAAGAGTAGCCTGCCTTTATGGCTTACGTTTTTGACAATTGCGTTATATTGACAAATGAAAACATTTCACAGTAAAACATTTAATAAGTACATGCATTTACACCTGAGCAGTCCTTCAAACATTTACTAGGGTTTGTCTGATTGGTTCGAAAAAGTATATCAACGAGTAGACACAGCACATCCAATAAAGATCGACAACACCTCCAATTAAAACAATTTGAACCCCACATAAATGAATGGCATTGAAAATAGACAATCGTTTAATGACGTTTGGTCCCGAGATGACGGAGCCACCTGACTGAGCCACCTGAGGTGACATGAGCGGAACAGCGCGCGCAGCCAGTGTGGCATACTTGTCGAACACCGAGCCGTGCGCCGACAGTCCACGGGTATCACAGCGAGCAGCAGCAGAACTTGAGCACCATCACTAACAATAACAGCAGTGTAATATGTTGCTTCTTGTCACTCATTTTAACGTGTTTAGTTGAACGCACACGGAGAGCCAACAGGCGGATAACAACGAAGAACTGGAGCCTACTGACAACCAAATAGTTTTTTGGTGGGCAACAAGCGCGCGTGGGTAAATGACACCGCCGAGCATCTTGTGACAGAGAGCGCACGCTAGTTGTGTGAGACTCCGAGTCCGAGATAACGATTTGCCTCATAGTTTATACCGACATACTTTACAGCATCGAAACCAGAATGACTCGTTAGAATATTGATCCTTCTAAGGGTTGAAACGTCAAAACCGCTATTACCAAACCTACATTGCACTCTCCATAGTTTCACATACCAAGCGCTAGGAGCGATGAAGACGAAAAACCGTGACCAAAGCTTGTCGGATTCCCGGGAGCTGGACGGTTCGTATGACCAACTCACGGGTGAGTGAACGGGCAACCACAGCCCCGGCGATACTTGTACGCCTTAAACGATGCAACACACAGTAGGAGAAAATCAATTAAATTCTAGGACAAGGCTATCCAAAACTATTTTAAGGTTCTGGTTTCTAGCCTGGTTGCTTCTTATATTCTATCAATTGGGTAGATTTTAAGAAATTCGTTTAAAACGTATTTAAATTGTTAATATACATTGCATCTTTTAACGCACTTGATGTTTGCACGTGCGTAACGGTGGTGTGATGTGTGACAAAGAATGTGGCGCGGTTGTGCTGACCTGGCTTATAATGGAAGACCACCGGCAATTTTACCGGATTTATTTCAGTTGTTGCCCCTGTTCTTGTTTTCGTGCGTTTGGAGGCCACCGGACTGGCCACATTTGATCTTGTATTTAGTAATTGTGTGTGTGCGAGAACAAGCCTTCTTTGTTCACTCGTAGCAGTCAGCTTGATCAGGTTGTTTTGTTCCAGTCATGTGTGATGAAGCTAGTGTGTGATCCTTACAATTCTAGAATGTCACACAGATGGTGCTAAATGTCAAATCCCTTTTCTGGTGCATGTGTGTGAGTGTGTGTGTCTTAGTTGTGCGTGTGAGTGTTTGTGTGTATGTGTGTGTGTGTGCATGTGTGTGTGTGCACCAGTCAGCCCATCCCTCAGTCACTGCTGACACTATTGTTATAAGTAAAGTTGCTGGAAAATAAATTCATCAGATGAATGTGTGTGTTTGCTGAATTAATACATGTAAATGTGTGTGTGGATAAGGATGTTTGTGTGTGGCTGTGTCAGTGTGTGTGTTTTAGATGCAGTAGGCAATTTTCCAATCGCAAATCTTAATTCTGAGATGAGTCCAGTAGAACTTGTTGTTAATGAGATGTTCTTTGCGCCTCTTGGTGCCAGCTGCATAAACAAAGTGACAGCATTTACACCCAAACACACATCCCTGCCCTTACTGCACTGCCCATGCTGCCAACCTGCTCAGGGCCACACACACACACACACACACACACACACACACACACACACACACACACACACACACACACATACACACACACATCTCTCTCTCTCTCTCTCTCTCTCTCTCTCTCTCTGTCTCTCTGTCTCTCTCTCTCTCTCTCTCTCTCTCTCTCTCTCTCTCTCTCTCTCTCTCTCTCTCTCTCTCTCTCTCTCTCTCTCTCTCTCTCTCTCTCTTTCTGTCTCTCTCTTTCTGTCCCTCTCTTTCTGTCTCTCTCTTTCTGTCTCTCTCTCTCTCTCTCTCTCTCTCTCTCTCTCTCTCTCTCACTCTCTCTCTTCCTCACAGAGCCACACACACATGCTCCTCCAGCCTATCTCATCTCCTCTGTGTTCGACCATGCATTAGCAGCTGAGAGGCCCACTCGAGCAGATTTAATGCATCCCAAATTAAGATGAGGTTTCTGGTGCCTTGCCAGGAGGTCTGAGTGTCCCATTGGCAAACATGGAGGTATCTCTGAATGAATTGTGACAATGAGTGTGTGTGTCAGGGGTGTGTGCGTGCGAGCGTACGTGCGTGCGTTTGAGTCAGAGTGCCCTAAACTCTGGAAACACGGGCTCTCTCCAGGACATGACTCCCAGCTCTCAGCTCAGGGCTGAGTAGAGGGACTAGAGGTCAACCAAGGTTAGCCACATGTCCTAATCCTAACACCACTCCTCTCTCTCTCTCCCTCTAGTTATTTGCCTTTCTCTATATCTATCTCTGTCACTCGTTCTCTTTCTCTCTCTCTGTCTACTTCTCCCCCCTTTCTTTCGACCCTTTGCTCTGTTAATCTCTGCCTCCATCTCTTTTTAACTCTTGCTCTCTCCCTTCTCTCCCGTCATCCCTCTGTCTCCCTCCCTCCATCTCTCTCTTTCTCTTTCTCTCTCTCCTTGGCCCAGGTAAGCATTTCCTCAGTGCAACGAGACACATGGCTGGTTCATCTCAAAGAGACAGTAGCAGAGGACCATCCTCATCCAGTATTTTTAGTCCTCCACATTGCATCTTAATGAGGAAGAAGAGGTGGCAAAGGAAGGATGGAGAACATGTCTAGACATGGCTGCTGGAGAGAGGATGCATTCCCTCCCTCCCTCCCTCCCTCCCTCCCTCCCTCCCTCCCTCCCTCCCTCCCTCCCTCCCCGAGCGTCTCTCCAGCTCTCCCTCCTTCTCCCCACCCTTTTCCCGCCCTCTCTCCTTCCTTCCTTCCTTCCTTCCTTCCTTCCTTCCTTCCTTCCTTCCTTCCTTCCTTCCTTCCTTCCTTCCTTCCTTCCTTCCTTCCTTCCTCTCATCCTGCCTACCTCTAACACTCTCCTTCCCTACCATCCTTTCCACTGTTCCCCCCTGTCCTCTCTGCAGCTGACCCTGAACATGAGGACACACACACACAAAGAGTTGTGTGCGTCCTGTCTCATCAACATGATTCTGGATCATTACTGGCTTGCGCCATGGCTCCATCAACATCAGCATGTCTGCACCTGCTAACCATTAGCTCTGTGAGCTGTGTGTGTGTGTCGGTGTGTGTGTGTGTGTTATAACTAGAATTGTGTGTGGGAAGAAGGGCTATTACAGGTGACTCATAACTCCTCCTCTTAGCTTTGGGTTACAGTTTATGTGCTTCTCTGTGTGTGTGTGTGTGCGTATGTGTGTGTGCATGTGTGCATGTGTGTGTGTGTGTGTGCGTACTGGGAGCCAACAAGTGTGCGCGTGTGTGTGCGCGAGCTGGCAACAAGTGTATGTGTACGCGGGCAGCCAACAAGTGTGTGTGTGCGTGGGTGTGTGAGTGTGTTTGCAGTTCGTCTGACCTGGGTAGCTTAAAGGTAGTGTGGGTGTTCTCCAAGCGGCAGCTCTGGGTCTGAGTGAAATGGAACCCTCTAGAAATAACTCACTGCCATGTCGTTCTTTATGCTGTGTGTGTGTAGTAGCTCAGCATTCCCCATTGTGTTTAATAGCGCTGGGCTACGAGATGAGAGGTAATTATAGAAGCGTGGTGCAGTAATCTTCTCTTCCGCCTCACATGCCAAGCTCAAGAGCAATCAAATCACACATACATGGACACACACACAAACAGACACAGACATGAACATACTTCATCACACACACGCATATACGCACACATACATGGACGCACACAGACTCATACACATACAGACACATACACATACAGACACACAAATAGACACACGTGATCCAAGCGGTCTCCCTGTGTTGGCAAGGTGAATACCATAGGTGACTGGATATTGTAGAGCCACGTCACATGACATGTGTTTTCAGTGAACCACCGAAATAAATCATGCGGTACAAACAGTGTTAAGACAGGCCTCTCTGTTCCTGTGTAACATCAGAACGTACGGCCCTATACAATGTGGGACCCTGGAGATGTATAGAAAGATGGAGAAACAGATAAACTTTCTTTCTCTTTTGCCTTCATGCCTTCAAAATGTGATTCTTATTGTACAGTAAATACTACATATATGGACAGTTATATACTGTATACGTACAGTAATATTTGCTAACCTGCCAATGGAAAAGTTTTGGTGACATTTTATTGAATGTACTAAGAGACAGAGGAAACCAGAAAGAGACTGAGAGAGACAGGAACACAAATGGAGAGGTACAGAGAGTCAACAACAGAGAGGGGGAGAGAGGCCAACTAGAAATATGTCTTGAATGCCTGTGTATATATAAGAGAGACAGAGAGAGAGGGGAGGTACAAAGGGAGAGCGAGCAAGAGAGAGAGAGGGAGCAATAGCAGCCCTGTATTAGCAGGACATTGTAAGAATGTGTGTGTGTGTGTGTGTGTGAGTGTGAGTGTGTGTGCCTGTGTGTGTGCCTGTGTGTGAGTGTGTGTGCCTGTGTGTGTGTTTGGGTAAGGGGGGGAGGGGGGTCAGAGGATCATGTCCAGCTCTCAGATTAATTGGATATTCGTGTCTGGCAGAGAAAGGAGATCGCCCACCACACACACACACACACACAAACACACACACACACTGCTCAATTGGAGGCCCTTCTAGTTCCTGCGAGTGAAACCTATTCTGTCTCATAATTCGTTACAACCTGTTCTTATTCACATTCACTCCTGATTTAGTACAAAGCTATAACTCTTTAATACACATTCACCCCTCGTTTATTACATCTCTAGATCTCTTTAGTACACATTCACAAATCGCTTATTACACAGTGATCAAACAGTGCAAACTATTAAAACTGCAAAGCCGCCACCTAGAACTGCGTTTGAATCACATGACTGAATAACTTCCTGAGCTGTTTCTACCTCGCCTGGAGAGAGCTGTGTGTGTGTGTGTGTGTGGAAGTGTGTGGAAGTATGTACCTGTGTGTGTGTGCGTGTGAGTGTAGAAGTGTGTGGTTATGTGTCTGTGTGTTTGTGTGCACGTGTGCGTAAGTATGTACCTGTGTGTGGGCGTATGCAATTCATGTGCATGTGTGTTTATGTGTGTGTACATATACGTGTGTGTGTCTGTGTGTGTCCAGGGGTGGAAGGGGTGGGGGGGGGGATGGGTGGGTTGGGTAGCTGTCCCAGAGTTCCCCAGTGCCACCGTCTCAAAGTGACGGCTGACACCACTGACATCCCAATGACCATTGGCACTAATTAGAGGGCAGCCTTAATGTGACATGTAATGTGTAGAGACACTTTGACAGGTTCTGCTCATCAAGCTGCACGAGCACACACACATGTGCACACAGACACGCACACACAGACACACACACATGTAGACACATGCAAAAACACATGTACATACACACGTGTGGGCCTAAAACACACACACATACATCTGCCCGTCAGTGTGTCAATCACATGGTGTGGGTGTGTCAATACATATACATGTAATCATTTAGCAGACACTTTTATCCAAAGCGACTTCCAAGAGAGAGCTTTACAAAGTGCATAGGTCACTGATAATAACAACGAGATAGCCCCAAAAACATTGCGGGTAGCCAAAACATGAAGCACATATTGTGAACAAGGGAAGAACCATAAGAGCATGTAGTTAAACAAGTTACAATTGAACAACATGAATTGCTATAAGTGCAATTGTACCTGTAGAAAAGCAAGCAACAGTAAAAAATATTTCACAGCGAGTACAGCAATTTAAATCAGTTACCACTATCCAACAAGAGCAACAAGTCTCAAGCAAGAGTCATTGTGATCCTTGAGGAAACTAACATTGGGACCAGCAAACCATTCCTAAGTACCATTGTACTCCCGGAACAAGTGCGTCTTGAGCCTTTTCTTGAGTAAAGTCTGGATATAGTCTGGATTGATTGAGTCTGTCATGACTGAAATGGAGGAAGACTAGCCCTGATCAGTCCTATTCAGCTGGCTTAGAGAGCAGTAATGTAGTCTAGATAAAGTTTGGGAGAAGTAAAGGATGCTGTTGGAATAAACACACACAAACCTGCACACACATAGACAAGAACACCCATGGGCACAGTCGCATTCGGAGTCATGAAGAAGCAAACATAAAGAAAGGACAAGGAGAAGGACAAGGACAAAGAGGGCCCAGCTGTCAGGTGACAGAAAGCATCCCCACTGAGCGTGTCCCCGGAAACGGAGGCCCACCAAAACAGAATACTGATCATATGTTTGTTACTCTTTCTTTTCTGTTAGTGATTCGAGTACCGACACTGCATTTAAAAGATCAGAGGCTTAAAGACCGATCTGCAGTCAAAATAAAACTAGTGACAACAAACTGGTTTTATATTTGAAATGTATTGTTCTGCTCCTCTCCTGTCCATTCTCCGTCTCTCTTTACAGAGAAGACAGGAGAAGGATGAGGAGGAGGTTGTGTGGAGGAGGAAGAAGAGGGGAGAAGGAGGAGAAGTGGTGGAGGGTGAGTGTAGGAGGAGGAGGAGCAAGAGGAGGAGGATGGTGAGTGTAGGAGCAGTAAAGGAAGAGAGGAGGTGGAGGGTGCTTGGAGGAGCAGGAGGAGGAGGGTGTGGAAGAGGAGAAGAGGAGGAGAGCAGCATAATGAGTGTAGGAAGAAGAACAGGAGAGGACGAGAAGGATGAGGAGAGGAGGAGGGTGATTGTAGGAGGAAGAGGAGGTGGAGGGTGATTGGAGGAGCAGGAGGAGGAGAGGAAGAGGAGGGTGATTGGAGGAGGAGAAGGAGAGGAGGAGGAGGGTGAGTGTAGGAGGAGAAGGAGAGGAGGAGGAGGGTGAGTGTAGGAGGAGAGGATGTGGAGAGGGATCAGAGGAGCGGGTGGAGGCGAGGAGGGAAGGGAAGAGAAGGGAGCTTATTTTAATTAACGATCCCCAGGCCCTCTGTAGATTCAGTCAAAGATTAAAACTCATTAGGATTGATTCTGGCTCCCTGTCCAATTAGAGCACAGTGACCTGAGAGAGCTAGAGAGCTAGGAGAGAAGAGTGGTGACGGGAGGTACAGACACTAAATGCTGACTGTTGGTCAGGCAGATGCAAAGTGCAATCTACTGTCTATTCCCATGGGAGGTACGTGTATGTGTGTGTGTGTGGGAGATAAAAGGCTAAAAGTCAACAAGGTAGGCTGAGGGACTGGGTCACATGACCAGGGTCACCCGAGATTGTGTCAGACAGTGACAGACAGGAAGTTTCTCTGTTTCTCAAGTTATAGGATGGAGGTCGTTCACAAGCTTGCACACTGCGGTTTAACGAGCTTCTGATTGTTGCATGAGTGCACTGGCCTTGTTCAATGACAACACGCACACACACTCATACGCATGCATGGAAATGAACCATCCCTAATCCCTCACACACACATCCTGAAGTTGCAGTGTCTTTCACAGACATAGACACACAAGCACATGCTCACACACACATATATTGTATATAATAGGGGCCTGAGGGAAAAGTTGGCAAGGGAACACTTCTGCTAGACAGACAATCAATCAGTCAGTTTAGATATCCCCCAATATAACACCCACACACACACAGTCACATACACATACACGCACACACACTGTGCTTAGGCTGCAGATGGCCCAGTGGATGAGGAGTGTACTCCTCCACTGATAGTGGAGACTGTCAGCTGGCAGACCTGCCAGTCAGAATAAGCAGCTCGTTCCCTCCGTAAGGCCATCTGTCATGAAGGGTGTGGTTCTGGTAGAGATGGGAGTGTGTGGTTCTGGTAGAGATGGTGGACTGTGGTTCTGGTAGAGATGGTAGACTGTGGTTCTGGTAGAGATGGGAGTGTGTGGTACTGGTAGAGATGGTGGACTGTGGTTCTGGTAGAGATGGTGGACTGTGGTTCTGGTAGAGATGGTAGACTGTGGTTTTGGTAGAGATGGGAGTGTGTGGTTCTGGTAGAGATGGTGGACTGTGGTTCTGGTAGAGATGGTAGACTGTGGTTCTGGTAGAGATGGGAGTGTGTGGTTCTGGTAGACGTGGACCGGAGTTCTGGTGAAGTTACGAGTGCAGTGTTTAACCTTCTACAGAGACTCAGTAAGGCTTCATTCATTAGCACAGATGACACTGAGACAGTAAATGAATGCTTTCCAGATGGCACACTCACACACATTTACAGTGGCACACACACACTCACACACACACGCACATAGAGGCACGCGTGCACACTCATAAACACACAGACACAGACACTTATGTACGCTCAGATGCACACACATCACAAATCATCAATGGGCAGAAGTGACAATTAGTGTGCTGATGAAGACAGGAGACACCTGCTGCAGCTGTGTCCTTCCTCTCACGCCAGGTTCCACCGTTCTAGAAAGCTCCACACATCCGCTCCAGAGCCGCTCTCATCTGTCCTAAAGCGGCTCTCGTCAGTTCTAGAGCCGTTCTCATTCGTTCTAGAGCTGCCTCAATTCTAGAGATGCTCTCACCAGGTCTAGAGATGCTCTCACCAGGTCTAGAGATGCTCTCACCAGATCTAGAGAGGGTCTCACCAGATCTAGAGAGGGTCTCACCAGGTCTAGAGATGCTCTCACCAGGTCTAGAGATGCTCTCACCAGATCTAGAGAGGGTCTCACCAGGTCTAGAGATGCTCTCACCAGATCTAGAGAGGGTCTCACCAGGTCTAGAGATGCTCTTACCAGATCTAGAGAGGGTCTCACCAGTTGTTTAGCCACTTCCCACACTTAACAGAGGGTAGAGAGGGTCGTCCACTAAGGTTGGTGAGGTGTCCTTGAGCAAGACGCTGAACCTCAAGCTGCTCCTTATGGCCAGGCCAGCGCCTTGCATGGCAGCTCCATCATCGGTGACTGGGTGAATGAGAGGCAAATGTAAAGCCCTTTGGGTGTGCCGCTAAAACGTGCTACGCCAGACCATTTTACCCCTGTAGCTTTGCACATGCCCCCCTTCTCTACCCCGCTCCCTCATCTCTCCATCTCCTCACACCTTTGTCCTCCCTTCTCCTCTCACACTCCTCCCTTCCTCCCTTCTACTCTACCACCCCTCTCCCCCAACCTCCCCCGGGCTCGTAGCGCAGCAGGTTTTCAAAATGGCTGCTGTCATCACCCACCCCGTCAGCCTGGGGCAGGTTGCCATGGGTGACAGCCTGACACCCCAACCGGTGTCCTTCACAATAGAACAACGCTGAGGTCAGCCAAAAGAAGAGGAGAGAAGAAGAGAGGAGAATGAACAGAGAAGAGAATCCCGATAATTTATGTGCTGTTTGACATCTCCCCTTTTGCATTCCTGCGGTCCATAAGGTAGCATTGCAAGTTCCAGTAAAAATGCACAGGCTAGTCCAGTGTCTGTGTGAACCCTTTAATCGTGGTTCGTCCTTTTTGGTTGTTGCTCTGGGCTCAAGGACGGGGAGTAAGGTAGGGGATATGGTTCACCTCCAATCCCTAGCTACACACACACCAACTCAGCACTCCGCACTTCAGAAGACGGAATTTCATGAGCTTTAATGAAGTCCCTAAACACACACACACACACAGAGTGCATGCAGACAGACACATACTTCAACATACAAACACACATACACACACAGAAGGCTTGATTGATTGAGGAAACGACAGACATGCCAGCAGATTGATCTTTACAGAGCTGGATCCTAGAGGGTTTTAGGTTGGTTCAGGTGCAGTTCTGTGGGCATCTGTAAATCCCTTTACATTGCTTGGAAAAAGGGTCGTACAATTACAATGATTTGATTTGATCTGGTATAGCAGCAGCCAAAGACATTAACATCAAAAGCTGGCCCACATAGGATAGACTTAACTTGATGGGGTGTGTGTGTGTGTTACTGTGTGTGAGTGTACAGCGTGCGTACATGTGTGTGTGTGAGAGTGAATGTGAGTGTATGATGCGTGCAACAGTGTGTGTGTGTGTGTGTGTGCATGCACGAGTGTGTGTGTGTGTGCGTGCATGAGTGTGTGTGTGTGTGTGCGTGCTTGCGTATGTGCGTCTGCGTGTATTGTTACGGTTTACAGTTTTTCTTTCCAGCAGATTCCTAGTTAAAACCTTGTCCCACTGTCAAATTAGGACTCATCAGGGAGATGCCTTGTGCATAATCAGGATGCCCAGTCAAGCTAATATTCGAGCTTGCTGGTACAAAATCTAATTCGCTAGAACCTGCTATAGTCTAGAACCTTTTGGTACAGAACCTGATGGAGCAGAACTCAATACTCCAGAACCTGCTGGTTTAGTGGCCCCAAATCCAAAAGAGAGATGCTTACTAAGAATCTAGGAGGCTTAACCCCCTGTCTTAAACCAGAGCTGACAAGTCTCGGTGTAATCCTGGACTCAGATTTGAATGGCAACTTTCACATTTATAAAGTGACCAAAAGGGCTTTCTTTCACCTGAGGAATATAGCAAAGGTACGACCATTCATAAACCAAAATGATGCAGAGAAGTTCATTCATGCTTTTATATCCAGCCGGCTGGACTAACGCACTTTTCACTGGTCTTCCCAAGAAAACCACTGAAAGACTACAGCTCATTCAAAATGCTGCAGCTAGATTATTAACCAAAACTAAAAGTAGAGAGCACATTAGTCCTGTCCTAGCCACTTTACACTGGATCCCTGTTACTTTCAGAATTGACTTTAAGGTCCTTTTCCTCACATACAAAGCTCTACAAGGACAAGGACCTAGCTACATTGCTAACTCCCTTATAAACTACACACCAGCTAGAACACTGCGATCATCAAATGAAGGTCACCAGAAGCAGTCATAAGAAGATTGGTGATTCGGCCTTTGCCAATTACGCCCCCATACTATGGAACAAATTACCCATAATTATAACCCCTTAAAACCTACCTTTTACCGAAGCATTTAAGTAATTGGTAACACTTTAGATGAGCTCACCAAATTCATAATTTATTAACCAATGTGTTACTTATTAGTTAACGGTTTGTTCACCATTAGTTATTTGTTGTTCATACAAAATGTATCATTAGTAAAGCATTAGTAAAGCTAAACCCTAACCAAAACTTAAACCCTAAACCCTAGCCCTAACCCTAAACCCGAACCCTAACCCTAACCCTAACTGTGTGAACAAATGCTTTACTAATGATACATTTTGTATAAACAATAAATAACTAATAGTGAACAAACCGTTAACTAATAGGCAACAAATTGGTGAATAAATTATGAATTTGGTGAGCTAATCTAAAGTGTTACCAAGTAATTTTATCTCAAAAGGGTTTTACTACTTTTATTAGTTATATTATTGCTCTTATAGATTTGCTATTTTAATTATTACTTTTGTCACTTGTATTATTGTTTTTATGTAAAGCATCTTGAGCTACAATTCTTGTATGAAATGTGCTATATAAATAAAGTCTTACTTACGTTTAGAAGACGCTCTTATCCAGAGCGACTTATAGTAAGTAAGGGACATTCCCCCTGAGGTAAGTAGGGTGATGTGCCTTGGACACAACATCATGTTGCACGGCGGGGAATCGATCCGGCAACCTTCTGATTACTAGCCCGACTCCTTCACCGCTCAGCCATCTGACTACTACTTACATACTTACTTACCACAGAACTTGCTGGTTTAGAATGTGCTTGGATAATACCAGCTGGTCCAGAACTGTCTATAACCTGCTGGTCAAACATTTGATGGTCCAGAACCTTCTGTTCTAGAACCTGCTATTCCAGAACTCATGGGTCCAAGACCTTCTGGTCTAGATCCTGCTGGTCCATATCCTACTGTTCCAGAACCTGCTGGAAGACATGAGTACAGCTGAATATATGGTTATTGTTGCATTCCATGATGTTCTAACCCTTCTAAACTTTTCATCCTGTCAACAATGTTTTCTGCTACTTCTCAACTACACCCGGGAGATACAGCTTTGGGTGTAATTGCAAAACAGGAACCTTTCCTGCCCTCTTCTCCTCCTCTTACAGCCATGGGTTCTCTCCTGTTGTTTAGAAAGGGCAGAGGGGCACCATGATACAGATTTATGAGCAGGGGATACCACGAGGGTTTGTGTGTGTTAGAGTCCCTCCGTCTCTCTCTCTCTCACTCTCTCTCTCTCTCTCTCTCTCTCTCTCTCTCTCTCTCTCTCTCTCTCTCTCTCTCTCTCTCTCTCTCTCTCCTTTCTGTCTTTGTAACGTTGTGTGTACCCTCCACCAGTGATTGATGAGGAACAATCCTTCCAGTCTTGGTGTGGTCTGTACTCCTGGCCTGATCCTGGGCCCTCATTTACCAAACTGTGGAGGTGTTCCCGTCAAAAGGTGGCGTATAGATGAAACACAGAAAGTGCTTATGTTGAAAACAATTCTGATTTATTATAGTGTGCATGCTCGTCTCTCGCTGGTTTTCCCTGAATGACAATGACCGAGTTTCTTATCCCACCCTTATCCAACGTCTCATCCAACACCCATGGTTGCCCAAAAACAGTCTGTGAACCGCCTCAAATTAATGTTTCTATGATGGCATGACAGCAAATCCTGACAGAAATCCTCAGGTGTGCTAATGACCCTGATTGTAACTGACAATCACAGAGCCATTTTCACATTTACAGTTCAAATGAACATGTGTTAATCTATGAAACTGTGCACTCATGGCAGCCCAACTGACACATCTAAGACAGCATCAACTTAAATGCAATTTGTCCCATACACTTTACAATGAGAAGAAATGATAGTATAGCTTAAGTATTGTTGATTATGTTCTTTTGCAAAAACAGTCTGTAGTTCTGGTGAAGACCGCAGTCCTAGGTAGTCCTGGTCTGTAGTCCTGGTGTGGTCTGTAGTCCTACACGCTAGTCCTGCTCTGTAGTATTGGTCTGTAGTATTAGTCTGTAGTCCTGGTGTGGTCTGTAGTCCTACACGCTAGTCCTGCTCTGTAGTATTGGTCTGTAGTATTAGTCTGTAGTCCTGGTGTGGTCTGTAGTCCTACACGCTAGTCCTGCTCTGTAGTATTGGTCCGTAGTCCTGGTTTGTAGTCCTGGTGTGGTCTGTAGTCCTAAACCAGACCTGGGCATTTTACGGCCCACGGGCCTTACCCTTTGGCTGTCCCAGTCCGGCCCGAGGTAAATCAAAAAAGGAAATATAAATAAATGTGTTGAGCGGTAGGAAATCTGAAGTCCTGAGAGACTACAGTGTCAGGCAATTTACGTATGTGCGCTTACGCAGCCTCACCGACAGGAGACACTGCTGTAGCTGTTGGTTAGCCCTCGAAAATGTCCACTCACGGTAAGAAACGCAAGGTTGATACAGAATGTATAGTTTTTAACAAGACATGGACTTCTAAGTGTCTGTTTATTGACGTCAATTGCAAAGCTGTGTGCTTAGTTTGTGGAGAACAGGTCCCTGTGTTGAAGGATTACGATTTGAATCGGCACTACGGGACTAAACACAAGAACTTGACTGATGCAAAGTGGGCACAGGCCGCTGATGGTTTGCTAGTTAAGCTGCGGACCCTGATGATTACCTGTCAGCTGTCCTACACATATCTACCGCAGACATTCAACCAGACTTCAATGCACTTGGATTTTTCTCACTGAGTAAGAAACACTGAACTGAACTGGAAAACATCAAAAACACTTATTGCTTTTGTATAAAGTTAATCAATTGCTGGTGTTTAACATACATCTTATGTATTTTTGTGACGGTTTAAAGGTATGTTCAAAAAATTAAATGACACTTATATTTAGCTATATTAGCCTTATTGTTACATGTATTACCAGTAGCAGCTCAAAACCATATAATTTACAGTAAAATAAATAAATAAAGTAATCAAATTAATGATGAGAAGAATTAAGCTCAGCCTAATGGTTCGGTCCACCACAATGGTCCCAATTTCTCATGTGGCCCTTCGGGAAAATTAATTGCCCACCCCTGTCCTAGACGGTAGATCTGCTCTGTAGTATTGGTCTGTAGTCCTGGTTTAGACTGTAGTCCAGGATCTGTGTAGGCCTGCTGACAGATTCCTAACTGCCTTCTGTCCATCTTCTCTCGTAGAATATTTTTTACATTTAGTCATTTAGCGACGCTCTTATCTAGAGCGACGAACAGTAAGTACAGGGAGATTCCCCCAAGGCAAGTAGGGTGAAGTGCCTTGCCCAAGGACACAACGTCATTGCACGGCCGGGAATCGAACCGGCAACCTTCGGATTACTAGCCCGACTCCCTAACCGCTCAGCCATCTGACTCCCTCCTTACCGATCAGTCTTCACTACTCTCAACATTCTCTTTCTATCCCCCTCTCTGTTTTATATCTGGCATGCATAGACACACACACACACACTTATGTGTGTTTCTGTGCTGAGAAAAGGCAGGGTGTTCTGATCTGTCTCTCCATCCTGGTTGCCAGGTGAGTGATCTTTTCATCCCTTTCTGAGAGAGCTTCATGAATGAGTCATATGAAAGACTCATCCTAGTTAAGTCAGGGTGGTATAGTGGCATGGTAGGGTTGCCTCACATCTAATTAGGGTACAGGAAGCATGTGAATGCTTCAGGAAGTGTGCAACCTTTTTTAGGCAGTGTGTGACTGTTTCAGGAAGTTTGTAACTGGCTCAGGAAGTGCTACTGTTGTTCGAAGTGTGTAACTGTTTCAGGAAGTGTGTAGAGGTTTTAGAAAGAGTGCAACTTTATTAGGAAGTGTGTGACTGCAGACTGAGGGCTTCATGTACGTACATTCACAAACGTAGCGTTGTAAGCGCCATGGGCAACCCGCAGATTGCACGGTTTGCACGGTGCACAGATTGCACGGTGTTATACTTCAGTTTACGTCATATTTCCGAAACCTGCAGGTCATCGGGTAAACAGCGCATTTTCCCTCCCACTATACCGTACATTGCAAGCATTTAAACGCGCAATTGAATGGGCCTCCTTCTCTTTCTATCATGGATCAGCCACCAAAGTCAAAACAGCGATGACAGTTTAAAATAATCCTGATGCCATTATTTGTAATGTAGCGAGGAGTTTAATAACTGCTGGAATGGAATGTGAACGCTGAGTCGGAGATTCGATGTAATCTTTGATTTCTTCCAGTAACTATATTGCATGGCTGCTTAATCTGTAACGCGTAATGAATTTGTGTTCACTCAACTCAAAAGGTGTAGCCTGACGTTGTCATACTCATAATTCTAGTCAGAATATGAGTCTGAAAACTCTCCGTTGGGCTGTGACTACGGGGCGTGTTTCAACCGAACTCGTAAAACAAATGCCTCTTTGCTCAAATGGATAGACCTACAACCAATCAGAGCAACGTAATATGTTGTTTGTTGAAAACGAATTAAACCCAAGCGCTCTTTCGTGACGTTGTTGATTACGTTACTGTTGACCATCTGTCCATCATCGTATAAAGCCCGCCCCTGGCAATTTCATTGGTCCGTCCAGATTCTGATTTTCTGTAGTTGTCCCCAATACGAGACCCTCCAGACCCAACTTCCCGACCAAATTATTTTGTGGGCGGGGAGAAGTTGGGCTGGCAGCCAGGCTACAAAAAGTGTGATCCTTGTGGCGAAAATCCTTTAGCCAATGTCTTCGTCTTGCTCGGGTTACAGCTGCCATTTCACCAGGGGCATATGCGCATCCTGGTTACGCTTGCTTTTACAAGGCGGATAGGTTTCACCGCAAAATGGAAGCACGCTTCACGGGCGGTTTCTGTACATACAGCGGAATGCATAATTAGGCGCACTTTACTCATCTCCTCCCATCTCTTTATGGGAAACTCCCACTTTCCCCTTGACCCTCCCGAGAATGCACATGCACGACTCGGAAAAGTGCAATTTGCCATTTTCAGTTCCCGCGTCAGGCAGTCTGCGCTTTTCCGCCAGTGCGGCACGTTACATACCTCGCCATGCTTTTACACGCAAATTGCGAAACCAATACGCCTGAAGTGGGCGCAAAAGCGTTAGCACATGAGGCCCTGACTGTATCAGCTGCCTGGAGCTGGTGATAGAGAGCAGCTGATGCGCGGGTTTTGTCAACATCATCACTCTTCAACTCTCATCTCTCTTTGTCTGTCTATCTCTCTCTATAGCCCTGCTGACAGATTGTCTCCCACAGAACACACAGAGAAGAAGGAAAGATCAAGAGACAAATCTCTTATGTCAGTCTCTCCTGTCCTCTCCTTCTCTCCTCTCTCTAGCTAACTTATCTCTCACTGATCATCATTCCAACCAATAACATCCATATATGAGAATCAACACAGTGTGTGTGTGTTATTGTGTGTCTGTGGTACAGTGTGTGTATGTGTTGTATGTGTGTGTGTCTAGTCCACATCCATTTATCAGCACAGTGGGAGCAGCTGTGGGTCAGAACCTCTCATCTCTATCCTGCTGCTACGCCCTGTAGAGAACACACAACCACAGCAACACAAACACACACAGCACACACACACACACACCAACAACAACAACAACACACACACACAGCAACACACACAGCAACACACCATGAGCAGAGGTAAGTGGTGGCTGGTGTTGATGTGGGCTGTGGAGGTAGCTAGGATAACTGAACAGCTGATCAGCTGAAGACTGTTTACAGTCACAGGCAGAAGAAACACACAATTATCCTTGAAAAATATCCTTATCTCCTCGAGAGATGAGATATTTTTCTAACCTCTCTCTCTCTCTCTCTCTCTCTCCTCTCCTCTCTCCCTCTCTCTCATCTCTCTCTCTCCTCCTCTTCTCCTCTCTCTCTCTCTCTCTCTCTCACTATCCTTCCTTCTCCCTCCCTCCCTCCCTCCCCTCCCTCCCTCCCTCCCTCCCTCCCTCCCTCCCTCCCTCCCTCCCTTTCTCTCTCTCTCTCTCTCTCTCTCTCTCTCTCCTCTCTCTCTCTCTCTTCTCTCCTCTCTCTCTCTCCTCTCTCTCCTCTCTCTCCTCTCTCTCCCTCTCAGATAGTATAGAGTATTGTGTGGTTCAAGGATGCAGTGACATGAACACTGTGACACTAATCCCTTCACCTCTCGTCTCCTCTCCTCCTTTCTTCTTTTTATCCCCTCTTTCACCCTGTCATCCTTCTCACCCTCCTCTCCCTCCCCACCTCCCTTGCCAACACAAAGACACTACTCCGGCTATCAGACAGCTGCCAGAATGTCAATAGTCCTCCTCAGATCTGCTCAACACTGCTCACCTTTTCACACACACGCACACACACACGCACGCACACACACACACACGCACACACACACACACGCACACACACACACACACTCTGCTCACCTGCTCCACCAAACTCTCACTTAGACCCAGAGTTTCCTGCCACACACACTCTCTCTCTCACACACACACACCCAACCCTGACTCTCTGGATGTCTGTCTGGCTGTCCATGTGTTTCTGTACACAGTACTGTAGATGTGCATATCTGCCAGCGTGTGTGTGTTTGTTTGATGAAGTGGAGGGCTGTATGAGAACAATTTTAGTGACAGAGGGTAATGGCTTTGGCTAACAGCCTGCGGCGCGCACACACACACACACACACACACACACACACACACACACACACACACACACACACACACACACACACACACCACACACACCACACACACACACACACACACACACACACAGGAGAGCAGACCCTCCTCCTCAGTTGTATATGGAGGTAACTGTGACATTTCCCTGCTCTATACTTCCTTCTCTCCTCTCTTCTCCTAGAGAGAGAAAGTGTGAGCGTGTGTGTGTGAGTTGTGTGTGAGGAAGACAGTGTGTTTATGTGGTGAACAAGAGAAAAAGAGAGAGTGTGTGTTTCACGTGTGTGTGTGTGTCTTATCACCCCACAGCAGCTGTAGATGGATGTGCGGTGTGGGGGTCCCTGTCTCCCCTAGCTCCCTATGCTAACTACCCAGGAGGACAATGTGGTTAGGCACGGTTGACACACACACACACGCATGCCCACACACACACACATATACACACACACTTACATACCACTCACACACACACACACGCATGCACGCACACACACACACCACACACACACACTCACTCACTCACTCACTCACTCACACACACAGGCACACACACCCACACACACACAGGCACGCACACATACACCACACACACACATACACATACACAAACAGGAATGTACACACAGGCAGCACATATGGCAAGCATCTCCACTTTTCTCCCTCTTCTCCCTCCCTTCCGCCCTCCATCTACATCCCTGTCCTTTCTTCTCTTTCTCTCTTTTCTCTCTCTCTTCCTCCTCTGCTGCTCCCTCCCTCCCTCCTTTGCTCCCCCCCACCTCCCAGGTGAGGTGGCTGGATGTTGATAGAGCATCTGAGCCTTCAGCCTCCCTTATTCTCACTATATCCCAGAGTCACGGTCTGTGTGTCTATTTTGAGAACAAGGCTATGTATGAAGTTGGAACACCAAAATACTACTTTCTCAGGAAGGGGGCAAGATATGTCTGTTGAGCACTTGGAACTGGTCTGCAAACCGAACATTAGTCTTACTGTACTGGAAGTTTAGATACACACTCTCTCTCTGTCTCTCTCTGTCTCTCTCTGTCTCTCTCTCTCTCTCTCTCTCTCTCTCTCTCCTCTCTCTCTCTCTCTCTCTCTCTCTCTCTCTCTCTCTCTCTCTCTCTCTCTCTCTCTCTCTCTCTCTCTCTCTCTCTCTCTCTCTCTCTCTCTCTCTCTCTCTCTCTCTCTCTCTCTCTCTCTCTCTCACACACACACACATACACATACACAGGCAAACAAACAGTTCTTCTGGGTAATAAAAGTGGACTTCTAAACTAGCCTTAGTGCCTGGTGCCTCTTCATCCCTCCCTCTCTCACTCTGTAAACAGACAAATATCACTCTCTCTATCTCCCCCTCAGCCTCTCTGTCATCATTGCTCTGTCCCTCTCTTTCTCTCTCTCCTACTCCTTTCTCCTACTCTGCCTGTCACAGCTGGGTGGGGGTGCATCTCCCCTAACAACAAATTCCTACCAACCACGTTGGTATGACGATAACACATTCTATTGTAAATATTCTCTGGCCCTTCTCTGAGCGCCACCACACATTCTAAATCCTTTCCCTTGCCCATGTCCCACTCCTCTCCCTTGTCCTGGTACTTGTCTTCCTCTCCTTCGTGCAGGTATTACTGTATTCTTACTGTAATTTCTTCTTGTTGCTCTATACTCAGCAACAGATCAGCACAAAGAGCTCCACTTTGCAGGATAATACCATATAGTCATGCGATTGAAAGAACCTCAACACCATAGTGTTTCCTAGTTGGGAATCAACTGTAATTTATAGTATTAGCATAACTTCAACCAGCTTTTTCTCAGTAGCAATGGAATAAAATACAGGGGATATATTTGTGTTTCAATTCACAATATGAACAGCGGTTCACTTTGACTTTAGCCAGAAATTAGGTTTTGAACATAGTGCTTTCTGTTCTGACATACAGTGTTAAAGCATTGGCAAAATGGTCCGTAAAAATCGATTGACTTGTCTTGGTTGAGCTTGTGTGTAAAAGAAGTTCAAGCATTTAAAATGTGTGTTTACTCTATGCAGTTTGTGTCAAAGCAACAAGAAATGTGTTAATTGTATAGCCAACACAGACGGATGTTGTGCTAACTGTGTTAAGAGTTTCGGAAACTTGTTAAAGGTATTGAAAAAACTGTCATGGCGATTGTAAAAAACTGTAATTAGCAGCAACTCATCAGCAGTTCTGCGCCCAGGTGGAGGGCAACAGGTGTGTGTGTGCATTTGTGGGTGTGAGTGTGTGCCACAAAACAGATGGAGAAGGGATTATACCCCACCCCCCACACACTGGCTGGTAAGGTGTATGAAAGTATTTCATACTTCAAGGGCCCAGAACACCATGGATTTAATTTAATCTCCAGACTTTTCATGACTCCAGAACACTATGGGAGATTAGGACTGTGTCTGAACCTGTCTCTGTCTGTGTGTGTGTGTGTGTGTGTGTGTGTGTGTGTGTGTGTGTGTGTGTGTGGTGTGTGTGTGTGTGTAGGTCCTGCTGGCCAGTGAATGTGTATGTGTGTATTGTGTTTGTTTGGAAGAGGTCGTCTTGATAATTAACCTTGTGTGACGCATGAGAGAGTAATACAAACAACAGTTTTAGAAGCCACCCTCACACACACACACACACACACATGTACATATGCACTTACACACACATACTCACACACATACAAACACAGGACTCCCTCCCTCCCTCCCTCCCTCCATGTTTGTTCTTCTAACGTCTACATCTTCTTCTAGTGTGTCTCCCAAGTGTGTTTGCTTTGGGTGGTTTTGTGTGTGTTTGGCTAAAGCTAATCTTACCAGGAAGACAGAGGGAATAAAACACTTCATTGAGAATTTATGAAGGGTTCACATACTGTATACACACACACAAACACACACACTCACAGAAAGATTGGGAATAATTCACCCTTTCTTTGTGCCGGCTGCATATTAGCAGATGAGACAGGCCGTTCATATTCATATTTGTATGGACAGATTGACCCAAGGAGAAAATAGCTAACACAACAGCATGCAAACAAGGTAAACAAGGATGGATTGTGTAACGTAGAAGGAGGATGAACAGGAAACAACCTTGATTCACAACTGCTGACATCCCATCTCTGATACAGGATATCTTCTCTCCACACGGTCAGCGCTAACGATTTAAAATGTGTGTGTGTTGTCTCTCTCTCCTCTCTCTGTGTTTTCTGTCTGCCAGTTTCGTCTTATCCTTCCTTCCCCTCTCTCTTTACTCTCTCCCCCTCCCCCTGTCCTTCTGCCCTCTCAGCAGGACTGATACACCTGTTTATGTCAGCATCAAAGAGTCTCTCTCTCTCTCTCTCTCTCTCTCCTCCTCTCTCTCTCTCCTCTCTCCTCTCTCTCTCTCTCTCTCTCTCTCTCTCCTCTCTCTCTCTCCTCTCTCTCTCTCTCTCTCTCTCTCTCTCCTCTCTCTCTCTCTCTCTCTCCTCTCTCTCTCTCTCTCTCTCTCTCTCTCTCTCTCTCTCTCTCTCTCTCTCTGACATATCCAGGCGTGAGTAGGAGGGGTGTTGCTTGGGGCCCATTTACAGTAAAGAGGCTGAGGGGACGGGGCTATGAGAGACAGTTGTTCCTGTTCCGCCCTGGGGGAAATGGACCTGGCACGGTTAACCACATTTAACCGGTCTCAATCAAAGTGTGTGATCAGGTGTCAGTGTTGCAGGTGAAGCCCTCGAGGTGGTCAGATGTTTCAGCACCTAACTGCTCCCTGATAGGATGCTGGTGCACCCTGTGGTAAGCTCCCATAGAGAAGCAGGCAGCAGGTCTACAGCGGAGAGTTGTTCATGGAGCCGTCGCTACCAACAGACACGTGGCACATCTTCCTCCTGCTGTGGGGAGGGAATGTCTGTCATGGAGCCAGGATGAGCCTGTCAGCCATCCTTGTAGCCAGGGTCCAGGTTCCAGAGGCTGTTTCAGGGGCTGCAGGCACGGTGTATGAGGCTTGGGTGGTGGTGTTCGTCGTTGTTGTTTGGAGGAAGACCCAGGTAGAACAGGAGATCATGAGATCATGGAGATCATGTCTCCTGAATGATTGAATGGGGCAGGCAAAGTTGGCCACATGGACGACACTGAAGAGGAGGCTCTTGGAGAAGGAGGCAGTGTTGCTGGGGCTGGTCGTGGCCAGGTTACGCATGGAGTTTTTCATAGTGTAAGCTGGTTAGGAAGATGGAAGAGTTTGTTGTTGTGGGGGGGTGCTTAGTGCACGGGTAATGGGGAGTGGGCTGTACTGCTTCAGTAGCAGCTAGGGGGTTCACTGTTATGTTTTTGCTTGTCATCTGCTTAATTTGGTCTGAGATTTTGCGTCAATATGAATTATTAGGTTTCTAATGTCCTCTAATAATGGTGGCTAACTGGCAGTTTTAAGCCTCCTAATAAGACATAGATAACATATACTGTATATTGTGGGAACCCAGGGGACTTGAAAGCCAGATTCACAATAGGAGACTCAGAGACAGTTAACATGAACATAAAGTGTCCTTTAATAACTTATGCCAGGATAAGGGTAGTGGGACAAACTTTAACTGTGGATTATTCCTGTCCAGGGTCTGTCACCCTTCATGTGGTGTTGTCCTGTGGGGGGTTTAGAGCAGAGCAAGAGGTCAGTCCTTTTTCCTTACTGAACAAAAACTCCTGCAGTGTTGCCTCTCTGGTCCTTTGTTCCTCACTCACCTCCCATGCGGCCTTGGGCTGGCTCCCTTTATGCCCTCCCCTGATCACCTGATGGGCTTCAGGTGGTGACCAGTGCCATGTGACAGGCAGGTAGACTCCCTCTATCACCTCCCCCAATCTGAGCCTATGGACCCGCCCCCGTGCCGGATTGGTTGGTCTGTTTCCCTTGGTTTGCTACAATATATATAACCCTTTCCTTCTCTGTCTTTCTCGGTCTCTTCTCATTCTTTCGTGCTCTTTCTTGCCCTCTAGGTAGTTTAGAACGGGATAAGGGTTTGTTCTTATGCAGGGATGAAAAGTTAAGAAATGCTCTTCAAATAACAGAGACAGAAGGAGTTTAGAACATCGATGGAAAGAGTGGAAAGGGAGAGAGAGAGAGTCCTGCCCTCATCTCCTCCTGTAACCAATCCATACCTGTCCTCCCACTGATTTCCCATGAGCCTTTGGGTGATTGTGTGAACTTGTCCGACTCACTTCTCGCTAACAGAGCTACCGCTCAGTTAGACACACGCGCACACACACACACACACACACACTGCCAAAGATAGCCTTACATGAGCAAACTATGATCTAACAATGTGCTGTGTGTGTGTGCATGCATATGTGTGTGTGTATGTGAATGTGGGCCTGCATGTGTGTGTGTGTTTCCTGCCGGTCCAACTCATGGCAGAGAGGTCAGAGATAACAGCCGGAATCAATACTGGATCTCTCTATCCTCTCAAACCTGCTCCTCAGAATCATCTTGCCCTGTGTGTGTGTGTGTGTTTGGAGAAGAGAGTAGAGGAGGAGGAGAGTGGATGGGAGAGAGGAGTGGAGAGGAGAGAAGGAGCCGGGAGAGAAAGGGGAGGTATAAAAACAAAGCTAGTTTGTGTCTGTGTGTGTGCGTGTGATAGGAGGTGTTGAGTGTAGAAGGGCTTCCCAGTGGCAGGGTTAGTGGAACTAGGGTCGAGAAGTGGACCACTCAGACTGGTAGCTGCTATTAAAGCACTTAGAGAGCATGATGAGAGACGCCACAGAAGACACGGGGGGCTGGGGGGCTGGGGTGGGGGGTGGGGGGTTAGAGGGAGAGACACAGACAAGGAGAGAGGGAGAGTTGGGGGGGGGGGGGGGTGGAGGGAGAGACACAGAGAAGGAGAGAGGGAGAGTGGGAAGGGAGGCTGAGGGAGGCAAAGGAAGGATGGAGCAACAGAGAGGTCGTGGATGGCCAGATGGATGTACCGCAGAGGAGAGAGAGAAAGAAAGAGACACGGGGAGAGAGGCAGAGAGGGAGAGGCAGGGAGGCAGGGACAGATACAAAAAAGAGAAAGAGAGAGAGAGAGAGAAAGAGAGATAGAGAGAAGAGAGAGAGCCTGCTTTGGTTATATGGTTCTATGTAAACATTCAGGACGGGGAGGTCCACCAATACACTGCATATTGGGTGCTTCCTCTTTAGGACTCTCTTAAGCAATCAGAACCATGCCGGCTGCTCTGCCAACCAATCATGACTTGGCCTGCTGTGCGTGTTTGTGAGGTTGGGGTTGTGTGAATGTGTCTGGTGTGCGTGCATGTGTGTGTTGTCCTTCAGTTTGTTATGACACTCGGGATACAAGCCAGGGTGTCTCATGATTCAGTGTGTCTACATCTCTTTCTCTCTCTCTCTCTCTCTCTCTCTCTCTCTCTCTCTCTCTCTCTCTCTCTCTCTCTCTCTCTCTCTCTCTCTCTCTCTCTCTCTCTCTCTCTCTCTCTCTCGTTCTAATTCACTCTGTCAATTCAATTCAATAATGCCTTGAACCTATATGAATATAAAGACAAAAATATACAAATGTTACATGTACATTACAAATAATATACAACACTTAAGTTGTCATTACTACAACGGGCCTCAACAGCCTGGTACAACGTGAGTCTCTGCCTCTCTCAAGTCATGCAAGTCTCTCTCTCTCTCTCTCTCTCTCTCTTCCTTCCTCCCTCTCTCCCTTTCTCTATTGTCTGTGTTTGTCTCTTCGTCTTTCGCTATATTGTTTTTTATCTCTCTGTAGTGTGGTTTGCACGGTTAAGATTAGCAATACTTAGTTTATAATAAAGTATAGTAGTTCTTGGGGGCACCACCTCTGATTCGTGAAAGGGACAGAGGAAACCTTGTTTAATAATATTGAATAATAGCACTCGTAATAATCAGTCTAATCTTAAGTAGGGTATTCTATGAAAGTAGAGCAGATCATATAACGTGAGAGATACGCGAGTATTATACACAATGATTTATTTAAGATAATGTAATTATAGTGAACACATACCAGATAAGTTATGGGTTAGTTGGGCTAAAGCAGTACAGTAGGCCTAAATTCTAATGAGAGCGCACTACACAATGGCTGCGTAGAGCGCGTGTGGAGGGGGAGGGGAGAGAGAGAGTGAGGAAGAGGTACAGAGGAAGAGGCTTCTATAGTAACAATGGACGATCAATAGCAACTGACCTAACGATGGTCAAGTTAAATCATTTGTAAAATACAATCAAACATCGACAATTCAATCACAACATGCCAATATGTCACAAGTAAGAAATATTGCAAATCGCAGTTACTTTTGTCGGTTTGAAGAACGGAGTCAATGGTTTGTTACATCCAACGAATAGGAAACGGAATCTCTTGTCAAAGTTCCGGGCGCAAAGTGAATGTGCAGGTTATGAGGTAAAGGTTAGAGAGTGACGCGTTCACCCCAAGTTAATCCTACGAACAAGCGGGGGTGATTGTACGTTAGGCGATTTTATACTCCAAAGAACAGGGGGTCATCCGTGTGAAGGTGACCTCTCTCATTGGTCAGTTACTTCCACCTGGGCGTCGTCTTGAGATCTGCCCAGAGTTGTGAAGTGGCTGATAGTTTAAATTCCATTATCTCAAATGTCCATGAAATGCTTAAACTTCAGAATAGAGCAATACAATGTTTATAACTGGTTTTGTTAGTATGATACAATTATTTTGATATCAAGATTGACTGATTTACTATATCTGAAGGGGAGTTATAATCAAACATCAATTAAACACGTTCTAGGTAAATGAGAAAACACACATTATAACTAGTGCTGTCAGTTTAACGCGTTATTAACGGCGTTAACGCAAACCCAAATTAACGGCGTCAATTTTTTTATCGCGCGATTAACGCTCTTTTTGGCCTAGCAAACATTGTAGTTTTTTTTCACATGCTGTTGCAACAACTACCGAAGTTAGAAAAACTACAACACCACACCGGATCTAGCTAGACCGGAAACAAAACAACAAGCACGCTACACACTTGTTTGGCTTGCGATCCGGCTAAAGCGTAGTAGCAGAGCCCATTTACGGATATGAAACATTCTCTGGTAGTAGGTTAACTTTACGTTTTGAGTAGATGGCGAGCGCGAGACGCCGAAATGGATGCCAATAAGATTCTGAATGGAAAGTTTACTTTTAAAAAGTTGCCAAATGGTTCCATTGACAAGACCAAAGTGATCTGTGTGTTTTGTCGTTGTAAAATGAGCTATCATTGCAGCACGTCCAGTCTGAAATACCACTTGATGGCCAAGCACACAGATGATGCAAATTCTCCGCCCCCTCGTCAAAGCCAGGCGATTGCAATGTTGTTTTCAATAACAAAAAATATGTGCACGAAGCAATCCGAACCACTTTTCCATGTTGATAAGAGCATTAAAATTTGAAAAAAGAATGGGACAAGAAGAAATCAAGGGACATTTAGAATAGATAGAAATAGAAATGTGCGATTCATTGTGATTAATCGCGAGTTAACTATTGACATTAATGCGATTAATCGCGATTAAATATTTTAATCGTTTGACAGCACTAATTATAACACATCGACTACTGTCATTGAATTAGTGTCCATGAGCCATGTAGTCCTTGAGAAATATGTTTATAAATCCACGAAAGAAAGTTCTCCCTTATACTCCATTGTCTGATACTGTGTGACCATGTGGTCTCTGTTCCTGACCGCATGCTGGGTCAGGGCTTTGAAGCATCTTCTGGGAGATAAGGACAAAGGGGGAAGGACCCTTCCCCCTTTTCGGGGGTAGGAGAAAGGTATGGATGGTACCAAGCTTTGTCTGTTGACTCTCTGCTACATATCCCCCTGCTGGCAACGTCCGATGACTCGACGTCGTTGGCCTGTTGGCACGTAAGAAGAGCAGAGAAAAGACAAACACGACAGTACGACAGCATTTCTACTGGACACATTGGCATGAGTGGACTCTAAACAAGGCAGGGATCAATGGGGCTAACTTGGGTGCTATTAATAAGTTTCTCTAGGTTAAGGTTCTATGCTAAAAATGAAAGGAAGAAGAAAATTAATAGAGGAAAGAATAATAATATAAAAAAATAAAAATAAAAAAAGAAGTGGAAGTGTGTGACTTCCTGGAGTCTTGGACTTCATGGGTGAGGGCTTAGGTAGTTTGTTTATGGGGTGTCCAGCTGTAAGGCGTTCCTCGCCATGATGACTACTAGCTTATCCAATTTTATTAGTTATTAATTAGAATTGGGTCTGCTATGTTTTTAGAATGGGTGTGCAATTTTATTTGATTGCAGTGGACCCATTTGAGGTGCGGGGTGCTTTGCCCCTTTTTAATTTTTATGCGGTAGGCCACTGGCGAGAGTTTGTCTGCTATCTCATAGGGGCCTGACCAATTTGGGAGGAACTTCTTTGAGACCCCAACCGGTTTGGTGAAGTTGTAGTACCACACCTTGTCTCCCGTCTGGAGTTCTTTTTGGGATGCTTTAAGGTCGTAGAATGCTTTCCTACCCTCGGCACTTTTCTCCAGGTGGTGTTTGTTATTGTAGAGGTTGTTCAGATCCGCTGAGTTTTCCATTGCTTGAGCAGTAATTGGATATTCGTCTGGTTTTGTCAGGAACAGGAGCATGGCGTTGGTCGCTGGATCTCGTCGTTGCATTGACACTAGATCAGAATCGTGAAGTGGACTTGCAAGGTCAGTTGTAAGGGTAGCACTACTGGGTTTGGGAGTGACCTTTTTGTTTTTGCTTCGTGTGACAGCATGAACTTCTAGGGATGGCGTCCGTGGCAGCCATTCTTCTTTGAATTTCCATGGCGTGCCTGTGATGGCGCCCGCTTTGGCCAGTCTGTCGGCTTCATCATTCCCGGATTTGTCTGGTCCTGGGACATGTGAATGACCCTTCACTTTCTTCCAATATATCATCATGTTCTGTTTTGTGACGATTTTGTTGCACGCCAGGATCAGTTCCGGGTTCTTCACCTCTTTTCCACGTTGATTCTTCATGTTGTTTTGCTTCCAGTTAGGCAGGTGACATATGAAAGAGAGTCTGGCGTAGTTGGAGTCACTGCAGATCACAAGGGTTTTTAGGTTATTTTCAGCGGCTTGCTGAATTGTGATGAGGATTCCCGCTAATTCTGCATATTGGCTGGTTTTGGTTCCAAGCTGGATCTGTTGGGTCTTGAGATTGGGATCGTTTTCCCAGGTTATTCCCACTCCAGCTCTGACATATTTTTCATGATGGAAGGAACATCCATCAACGAATGCTGTTGGTAAGCCATTGCAGGTGTTCTCATCGAAGTAGTGGTGATTTGACGGTGGTGGAGGTGGTGCAGCGGTGATTGTTGGCGATTCCACGGAGGTGTCCTCCCTGACACAATGTTGGCACGTAGCCAGGCCTTGGCCTAGGGACATTTTGTTGTTTTGTCCATACTTGACTTCGACGTCATAGCCTTGGAAGGCCATCATCCAGGTGGCTATTCGGCTGTTGGAAACCCTTCCTTCACATAGTCTTTGGCTGTTGAGGAAGGTGACCGGTTGGTGGCATGTTTCGATGATTATCTTCTGCCCTCCAACATAGTTCCGGAAATGTTCTACTGCCCACACCGTGGACAGCAACGCTTTCTCGCAGTCTGAGAACTTGTCTTCCACCATGCTGAGATTTTTGCTTGCGTAGGCGACGATACGTTTGTCTTTATCATAGATTTGGTATAAACCTGCACTCATGCAGTGTTTGGAAAATCCAGCCTCCAAGTGGTATTCCTTGTCTTTGTTGGGGTAGGCCAGACATGGTGCAGTGCACAGCCGGTGTTTGAGTTCAGTCATCGCCGCGCTGTGTTGTTCACTCCAGTGGAAGTTTGTTTCTTTTTGGAGGAGTGAGTTTAGGGGTTTGGAGATGTCTGCATAGTTCTCAATGAATTGCCTTGAGTAGTTGCAGATTCCTAGGAAGCTTCGTAGTTCCGATATGTCTGCCGGCGTTTTTATGTTCTGTATCGCTTCAATTCTGGTCGATTGGGGCTCGATCCCATTGGGTCCTACTAGGAGACCAACGTAGTTCACCTTTTTCCTCCCCCATTGTCCTTTCGACAGGGCAAGCTTTGCTCCTGCTTGGGAGAGTTGTGAGAGGACATGGTCAATTTTCTGAAGGTGGTCTGACCATGATTGGCTTCGCATCAGAATGTCATCCACGTAGATTAGGTTGCCTCTGGTGGCTGCATCAGGCATTGCCTTGTGCAAGAAGATATTGAACTCTGCGGGTGAGTTGGAGTAGCCGAAGGGGCATCTGTTGAAAGTGAATGAGAAGGCCAGTTTGTGTTGGTCTCCTGGGTCCACTTTCATTGTCCAGAACCCGTTGGCAACATCAACTGTTGAGAAGTATTGTGCTTGAGAGATCTTGGCCAATTCTTTGTCAAGATGGATCATTGGCCATCGTGACAACGGGACTTGCTTGTTGAGTTGTCGATAGTCAATTGTGAGCCTCCATTTTCCAGTAGGCTTGAGCACCGGCCACAGGGGGGCGTTGTAGGTGCTATTGCATTCTCTAATGATCTGTTTCTGTAACAGTGAGTCGATGATTTCTTGTACTGAGTCGTAAGCAGCCAGTGGGATTTTGTACTGCCGTACAAACGTTGGGGCCGCGTTTGGATCCGTGGGGATGCGAACAGTGTGGATGTCTGTTGCTCCACAATCCAAGGAGTCCTTGGAGAAGATTGCACTGTGCTTGTAGAACAGCTGTCTCAGCTGTTGTCTCTGTGTGTCCTCTTCCAAGGCATCAGCTTTTCCCAGCTGTTGTATCACTTCTGTTGCGAAGCCAGGGTAGGGCTCTGTGCCTGGCTTGTTGTCCGCGAGTAGCGGTGGTCTCTTCCGGGGGTTGTGCCACTTCGTCACAGCTGGGGTGCTTCTTCTGGGATACTTGTCGACCACAGTAGGTCTTCCTACTTTCTGCGCTCTCATCCAGTTCGCATCATGTGACTTCTTTTGGACCTGTGACGCTTCTCGTTGCAGGTGGGTTTCTGCTGGCATCCAACGGTCATGGCGTTTTGCTAATTCTTTTTGACACTTTTTCCTTGATAGGTGAGTGGCGTAGCTCTGGGGCGGTCTGAAGTGGCCATCTAACCCATGGATCGGGTCCTCTTCTGAGAGATGTGGATCAGACGTGGGATGTCCCCCCCATTCCACTGTGAAGACTGTGGTCTGGACTTCAGGGTGAGGCAGTGGATAAGGCTTCTTGACGTGGGTCCACATCTGGTTTTGGTTGAAGTCATTGAGGGGTTCCTTTCTGTTCAGTAGATTGTGTCCAATCAGCAGTTTTTCGGTCTCAAGCGAAGAGACATGGATGGGGTGGATTAGGGGCATTTCCACAAGTGTTTGCTTCAAGTACAGAGTCTCTGTGAATGGAGCTTTGTTTTGGGTGAAGCCTGTGATGTTGAATTCGCTATCTTCACTGTTAATCCATCTTCTGTGTGAGGCGGCCAAGGTGGGTGCAAGTAGGCAGAGTTCTGCACCCGTGTCCAGCGATCCTTTGCCGGGCACTTCATCTTCAAGTGCGACGGAGGCATAGCTTCGGTTAGCTCCTTCTTTCGCTTCGAGGGCATCTTTGAGGGTCATTTCCTGTCGTATTAGCTGTGTTTCCTGTTCCGTTAGCTGTGTTTTAGCTTTTTCCAGTTCTTCGACTAGGTCGCTGGTTTCCTGGTCCTCTGCTGCCATTTTGAGGGCATCCCTGAAGGTTGATACCTGATGCGTTAGCTGTGCTTTAGCTTTTCCTAGTTCTACAACTAGTCCGCTGGTGTCCTCTTCCAGTCGTTTCCGTCTGTCTTGTTCCTTTTCTTTCGCTTCGAGGGCATCTCTGAGGGATCTTTCTTGTTGCGTTAGCTGAGTCTTAGCGTCTTCTAGTTCTTCGGCTAAACTGCTGGCTTCCTGTTCTCTTTCTTCTCGTCGGTCCTGTTCCATTGCTTTTGCTTTGAGGGCCTGTTTGAGGGATATTTCCTGTTGTATTAGGCTTGTTTTAGCACTCTCCAGTTCTTCAGTCAGGTCGCTTGCTTCTTGTTCCAATTGTTCCCGGCGCTGTCGTTCACTTTCTGTCACTTTGAGAGCCTCTTCTTGATCTCGGAGAACTTGTGCCCATTGTGTTTTGACATCCGCAATTGATAACCTGAGTTGTGCAGCATAGTTTAGACCGAGGCTGGATATGCATTTGATGGTTTGGGACTTGTTCAATGGTTGGCCCACATTTTCTGCGACCACTGTTAAGGAAGAATTCGAGTGGCACTGTGTAGATCTGAATAGTCAAGGGATATGGTTTTAATACAATTTATTAGACTATACAATTACATAAACAAAGCTTTGCTGATCAATCACAGCGAAGGAGGTGTGCCATCCACACAGGTCGTTCGCAGGAGTGATAATCAGCCAGCACACATGCACTGCCTTATATAAACTTAAGATCAAATGGCATTCTATATGGTCAATCAATCAATGTAGCAAACTCTGTGATTGGCTAACTCAACTTAGTGACAGTTTGAAACAATACATCTCCTATGTGTCCCGAAGTTCTTTGATGTCACAGCTCTCTCCAGAGCAGTAGATAATAAAGCCACAGGGGTTGACCAGTCAAATGGTCAACCGTCCTTTGTGTGACCATCTTACTTTTAATTAACACAAACAATGAAACAGGACACAGTCCTTCTAGCCAAAGTTCAGAGCAACTGTCTCATTGACCCCTTACAGTAACCAGAGGACAGAAGGCCATATAAAATGCTTCACCCATCCCCCAGGGCAAGCTGCCCACAGAGCCATCAGCACCTCACATTCCTTTGAACTCAACTTAATTACCTTCCCTTCCTGTCTCTTACCAATGAACATAGAAGATTATAGATTTCATACACATACATCTATGCATATGACCAACATTTCCACTACATTTCCATTCTTTTTTTTTTTTAAACAACACCATAATTCAAACAGTGCATTGAGAAAAATAAAAATCAACATCAAAATAAGTATGCAATGCAACTCAGTAAAAAACATCCATACCGAATACAAACATACACAAAGCAAATGTATTACCATCAATCTAAACATACCCTTATATTTAGAACATCAGAAGCAAACACATTAATATCTTCTTCTGTAAATCTGATTTCATACTATCATTCACATTGACCTCTTCTTCCATCTTCAGTTGGCTATAGGCAATCTTCTTTCAGGCAGTGTAGTCTAGTCGAACCAATTGCAAACGACGATCAAATTGCTCGCAGCAACTTTCAACGACACTGCACTTTGCGTACAGCTCGGAAATTTTCTTGGTACTACGCAGAACGCGCATCCTCTCCTTCCGTCTCCAGGCAAGGCGCACGCTCGCAATGGTTAGCGTGTATCCACGTTGCTCTCCCCTCGATCCTAACCGCCGAATTAGTCGTCAGGAGAATCTGGTATGGTACCAGGACTTGCGTTTCAGGTCCTTCACCACGATCCAGTCCCCTGGTATCAAATCATGCAGCGGTCCAGTCACCGGAAGAAGAATAACCTCCACCTGCCTGTGAATCTCACACAAAGTACACTACAAAGGGTTGCACAGTGATAAACAAGCACACTCACAAAGGTCAGTTAAAAAGTTAACTGACTTCTTGTCGTCCGACTTCAAGATCCCATTTTCTCATTCAACTGAAATTATTGACACAATGTTGACTCCTATCAACTCCAAAAATAACTTCCTTAACCAAGTGTGACCCATTATCATTATATATCCTTAAAGAAAAGAAATCTAATTGAAGAATAATCTAAATTACCAAAAGCTTGACCACTGAGCCCAAATCTGCCTGAAATATCTAAAACTTCTTCCAACAACTTCTTCTATCAATCATCAACAATCATTAAACAGTATCACTTCTCCAAAATGTAACTCTAAAAAAAATCCTTCTATCAGTACTCAAATAGTTTCTCTAACCTTAAACGTGAAGCTTAACGTGTTAAATTCCCTTTCCCATATTACTTGTTCCACATATGAGTCTAACAAAATGAATATGCAATCATTACAAATCCCCATGTATGTTAAAATTAATATATCACACAAACTGTAGAGGCATGATCTTTCCATGTGTTAACTGAGCAAAATCTCAAGATAAATGTGTTATGCAGACCATACAACCTCCATTTCATTCTCATATCCTTCCTTTTTCCAAAACGCATTTTCTTGTGGATTAGTCCAAATCTCCATTCCACCATTCCTTTCTCCATCCGTCTGCTGCATTCTGTAATTCTTGTCAAATATACTCAAACAAAACACAATTCTCACTCTGGGTTAAATACAGTCAAACATTTTCAACTTAGCAGTATTTCATCAAACCCCCACAATCTTACCACAGAGCCAAACTTCTGACGCTAAAGTCATAAAACCATAAAATCCCCATAGTCACTTTCTGTTTGGATCAGTCAGTCATCAGTCAGTCATAAATTACTAAACGTCATCTCTTCCTCTCTAAGAAGCCTGCGCTTCCCTTAAAGAATCTGTGACAAATATTGCAACAAACTCACACAACAATTTTTCTCGAAAGACTCCTGTAAACCCAAATTTGTTAAGTTAAGCTTATCAGAACATGGCAACACCATCTCAGCACTTCCTGTAAACATATGTCAACATCAAAAACATATTCTAGGTAGTTCATCATTGCTTGCAGGTAGTCTAGAAACTGCTCCAGCTAGTTTCAGCACTAGCATTTCTCTGTGAAATAATCATCATTGTTAGAGTGAATCCCACATTTGCATACAGCAAGTTGTTCTACAGGTGAAAATAAGAAACTCCCTGTTACCATACCTTTCCCAAATTCATATGTAACACCAATGATGTATTTAACCATCAGCTAATGTGTTTAACTCTTTTCCCTTTTATGAATTGACAAGCTTACACTGAAGCAACCAACTTTTGAACCAATCTTTAGAGAATCAAACTATTTTAGAAAACAACCAAATTAAGAATAACCTCAACTTTTAATCTCTTATTATCTTTTCTTAAAAACACTTTAGGAACCGTTCAAATTACTACCTTTATATTTGAGATTCTCTTCTATTTTTCTGTATTTAAATTCACCAAATCAAATCTCTCTTTGTCCAAGACATTAGGAAAACCATCCACTACCCCAAATCAGAATTTAATCTGCATGATTCCAAAATGAAACAAATCTTAACCAAACTTATACCCCCTGTATATTTCTACATAGGTTAGATAGGTAGAGCTTCATAACTTGCTTTGGCTGCAGTCCAAAACAGGCTAATTAGCACAAACCATCAAAACCACAATTTATCAGACATAATGAGTCTTCCCAAATCAATTCAAACCCAAAAGTTATAATAACCCTCTTCATGCATCAATACCACAATAAAACATCCTCATCACAGCCTAACTGTTCATCCCAAACCTTGTGACAGGCTCTGATAAAACACCCAAATAAAACTTAAAACCACATTACAATCAAACTCAAATAAAAGTACATTGTAATAATCTTCTCTTTCTCATTTCAAAACCAAATTACATCCAATACTCTAAATTTGCGTCTTTGTCAATTTCTCAAATTTACATCTGCGCATGCGTCATACGCTTCCCATACTGGATCTCAAATTTCAAGCTGTAATTCCTTTACTAGCCTGTACCCGCCGCCATCGCTGTTGAATCTGTCTGTAAATTTGTTAGCTACAAATGTCGCTTCCACAGTTGCAAATTCAACTTCCTGGACTCTCCTCGGTCTCCGGACAGCAAAATGCACTTTCTCCACGTTTTCGTTGTTAGCCATTAGCTAGCTAACAAAGTCACAGCTTTGATCTTTTCCTCTCAGATCCCAAAGCTATCCTAACAATTTGTTACAGACTTCGTTCAACAGGCTGGCCTAAAACGGAACTAAAATCATATCAACCTTTCTAATCACGTCTTCATAACCCTTTACATATTTCTTTAAACAACCATCACATCTGTGAACTTCCCACACAAATGAAAATAAAAACCATCAATTGCTTCCATGTCAATGGATATCTAGTACGCACATGTTAAAATCAAATGTAGATATTACAGGAACCTCAGTCACATAACACAAAACCGAAGCAACATTTCCAGATAAATTCAATACGTAGGCCTAAACAAAAAAATATTCCTTTAACAACATAAACTGAAATTTCCGTTTGAACACATAAAAACTCTATAAACGTTTCAATAACCTTGGATTGTAATTCTTCGAATGAATATCGCTTTCGTTGCCAAAACTGGCCTTTAACAATTATCTGACCCAAGAACCGAAATTTAGCAGCGCCATAGCCTACTAATCCAATATCGAATCAAGCTCATAAGATAAACTCGGTCTGTACATGATTTCCAAATCAAAAGTATGCCAACTCACAATATTTTCTTAACTTTGACAAAGAAACAGAAACACACATGTGTTTCAAACCAATACATTTCTATTTTCAACGTCAAATTCTCTTTCAGATGAGTGTATTTTTTGTTTTCTCTTTTTTTTTTATCACTCATGATGTTGTGGGCCACTGCACGCAGAATGAGCCGCTAGACTCAAGCGCATGCGCCTCTTTTCAAATGGAGAATTCAGCCAAAGAATTAACATTAGCATTTTCAAAAACAGACTGTCTCCATCCTCAAAACAAATCAGACAGATGTAAAATCTAACATCAAATATCGGTTAACACACAGTTGTAAAACAATATAACAAGTCAATCGTCACTCCTCTACCAACGATGTCATAACCGATAAACATCCATAAGAATCTGAAGAGAATATAACAAAGTCTCTCCCAAGTGTTTCATCTGTGTACGTGTGTCAACATAGTAGCCTTCGTCACCAGTTCGGACTTCAATTTACGGTCAAGAATTTGCGAGTTTGCCCCCAATTTCCAGAAAACTTTCAACAGTGATGACACATCTCCGTACATTCACGTCCATAATGCTCAATACACCCAATCAAACCACACATTTTGTGCTCAACATAGATTGACCATTCCTATCCAATCGTGTTGGCCTAACTTTGTTTCTTCGACTTTCCTACATGTTTTCCAACCACATTTAAACATGTTCTGCATTCACTTTGATCAATCGTAACTCAGTGCTGTCCCTCGAGACAGAAACAATGCCACCCAAGCCTATAACATTCTTAAACTCATTCAGGGACTCAAACCCTTTTGTACCGGAGGGGACTTTAACTTCTCCTTCTTAGGGACTCAAACCCTTTTGTACCGGAGGGGACTTTAACTTCTCCTTCTTTTGAATAATAGGCAATAGTGCAATAGTGCAAGTCAAAGCACAAGCCGCAATATTTGCGGGAATCCAAAGCAAATCTATAAACAAATTCCAGGATCCTGCTTTCTTGACTTATCTTAGACAACCGTCTGTCAGAAAACACTTCAGTCGTAAGACAAACGTCTGACCTCAGTTTCTTCTCGCTTAGCCAGCAAGACCTAATGCGCCTGCGCATCCACCCGCTAACCACTACGGGCTACGGATGAATACCCACCGCAAAGTGTGTCTGCGGAACAGCCATACAATTTGAATCGTGAATCTGTGTGGAAATAGATGAAAATTTCCCCACACTATCTGTTCTAATATCTATTTCTCTTTGACTCTACCTACCTCCATCCAATTCTGAAAAGCCATCCAACCAAGCTTACATCTATTGTTTTCCAAATCGTGTAACAATTTCTCTCTGCACAAGCTTTTCATAATTTCACAAAAAAATGAACCCACACTCCGAAATCCACATATATCAATCCATATTTGCATTTGCAATAAACTATCGTTACCATACTTTTGCTTCATGTAATCGATGTTTGGGCAGGTTAATTCTGCCTCCAGACCATCTTTTAGCCCTATTCATTTTCGAATTACAATCCGTATTTGAACACATTGAACCAACAATAACCAACGAAGGAACATAAAGACAAAATTACCCCCTTCCTTTCTTTTTTTTTTTTTTTTTTTTTACTCTCAAATTCCGATTTCACAACTTGTCAATGAACATATACCCTTACCGAATAGCCTACAATCGTAAATTACAAACGTTCAAACCAAAATAAACATAATTTAAAATTTTGATTTTTGTAATTTGTAGATATAGCTTTTACGTTGACACCATTAATTACTACCCATACTTCTTTTAACCTCAAAAAACATAACTTGCAAGTAAAACAAAAATGAACACGCGCTTTTACAAACTCACTTTGAAATTTCATAGGACACTTCCTAACCTTTTTTTTTTTTTTTTTTTTAAACACTCAGCTGGTTACTCTTTCTTCAGGGACTCTAACCCAGGGACCCTAACCCAATACCGGAAAAGGACTTAAACCTCTTCTAGGGACTCAGAACTCAATACAATTCCTGACCCAGGGACTTTAAGACACATAACACGATATCACATGTGACTTATGACCCTTTGTGCGTTCGTCAACGCAACCCTGCATGCTTTCGTACGACTTTAACGTAACAGGACAAACGTTCCAAACGTTTCCTAATTTGTACGGACTTCAACAGTACAGGACAAAGTTTTCCTCCGGCCTCTGCCCTCCCAATTAACCTAACCGAATTATTGGCAATAGCCTATAACCATATTTAGACAATTCAATATCACACAGTGACCAAAAAGAATATCTCACCTGTTTCTTTAAGATCCCGCGTCATGCAACAGCGCCACCAGTAAAACTCCCCTAGAATCGGCCCCGCTGTCTCCGAAAAATTTTGGAGGTTAAGGCAGCTGTTCCAGCCGGATTGATCAAATCGCCATCAGAGGGAGAAGTCTGTTAAACGCTGAGCAGACGAGGATTCCGAGTTCCGGCACCAAGTGTTAAGGAAGAATTCGAGTGGCACTGTGTAGATCTGAATAGTCAAGGGATATGGTTTTAATACAATTTATTAGACTATACAATTACATAAACAAAGCTTTGCTGATCAATCACAGCGAAGGAGGTGTGCCATCCACACAGGTCGTTCGCAGGAGTGATAATCAGCCAGCACACATGCACTGCCTTATATAAACTTAAGATCAAATGGCATTCTATATGGTCAATCAATCAATGTAGCAAACTCTGTGATTGGCTAACTCAACTTAGTGACAGTTTGAAACAATACATCTCCTATGTGTCCCGAAGTTCTTTGATGTCACAGCTCTCTCCAGAGCAGTAGATAATAAAGCCACAGGGGTTGACCAGTCAAATGGTCAACCGTCCTTTGTGTGACCATCTTACTTTTAATTAACACAAACAATGAAACAGGACACAGTCCTTCTAGCCAAAGTTCAGAGCAACTGTCTCATTGACCCCTTACAGTAACCAGAGGACAGAAGGCCATATAAAATGCTTCACCCATCCCCCAGGGCAAGCTGCCCACAGAGCCATCAGCACCTCACATTCCTTTGAACTCAACTTAATTACCTTCCCTTCCTGTCTCTTACCAATGAACATAGAAGATTATAGATTTCATACACATACATCTATGCATATGACCAACATTTCCACTACACCACTTCCAGGGTTTTCAATGCGATCCCCTCAAACGGTAGATCGGTTAGAGTTTCTACATAGTTTGGGTTTTCTTTTTCTGACAGGTAGACCATCAATTTCTCAGCTTCCGTGAGGTGAGACATGTTTAGTTAACTAGGGATTGGTTTGGCTAATGGAGGTTATTAACACAATGCTATTGTGGTGGAGTTCTTAGGCACTAATTTTGTAGTGGTTTTTTTTTTGTAAAAAAAAAAATTGTAAATAAAAAAAATTGTTTTAATAGAAATTAAATTTATATTAACTTTAAATCCGAAATTAATTTTCAAAGATTAACAATCCAAAAGTGAAATTAATATTCAAATCAAAAAATAATATTAAGGTTACAATTGCAGATAAAATTACAGATAATAAACCAAATTGCTGCTGCATCTATAATGTAGCTTTAAATTGGGCAAGGTTTTACATTAATGTCGAATTGAATGTAAAACAGTGAAGCTTCTTTTCTGTTATGTTTATCAATTTAAGAATAGTTTAACAATTTGTGACAGTACAAGCTGCGTTGTTCGGCTACTTCCAAACAAAAGTCCTTTTGGACTGACCGCAGATAAAGTGGGCAAACTAAAAATAATAGACTTTACGTTAAATTATTGTTAGTGACTGTGTTAAAATTGGATACGGATGAGGGGTAAATAGAATTACAGTTCAGTATGGTCAACAGCGCCGATATTCTGACAACATCCACTTTTAAGTGCGCGGAATGAAATCAAATTACAAGTCTTGCTGACGAAGCGTAACTATTTCCGGTTAAGCACGCAATAAAAGTCTTTAAATTACAGCGTCCCACTGTCTCAATAATTATTTTACTGGTACTTTATTGATTCTAGAAAGTTGAGTGTTTACATTAATGTTGAATTACATGCAAAACAAAGTGAAGCTTTTTCGAAAGCTAGGTTAATCTATTTAAGAATAGTTTAACAATTTTCGACAGTACAGGCTGCGTTGTTCGGCTACTTCCAAACAAAAGTCCTTTTGGACTGATCGCAGATAAAGTGGGCAAACTAAAAATAATACACTTTACGTTTAATTATTATTTAGTGATTGTGTTAAAATTGGATACTGATGAGGGGCAAATAGAATTACAGTTCAGTATGGTCAACAGCGCCGATATTCTGACAACTTCCACTTTTAAGTGCGCGGAATGAAATCAAATTACAAGTTTTGCTGACGAAGCGTAACTATTTCCGGTTAAGCACGCAATAAAAGTCTTTAAATTACAGCCTCCCACTGTCTCAATAATTATTTTACTGGTACTTTATTGATTCTAGAAAGTTGAGTGTTTACATTAATGTTGAATTACATGCAAAACTAAGTGAAGCTTTTTCGAAAAGCTAGGTTAATCAATGACGAATTGCTTAACAATATTGAAGCATATAGCTTAGTATAGAACTGTGAAGTCTCTTTCAAAATAAAAGTCCTTTAGGACTAAACCGCATGTTTGTTTCTCGGAACAACTTATCAGTTTCAAGGTAATTTGCTTAAGTCTCTCAAAATAAAAGTCCTTTAGGACTAAACCGCATGTTTGTTTCTCGGAACAACTTATCAGTTTCAAGGGTAATTCGCTTAACCCAAAATAGGAAACACTACTAAGATACACCTTTTAGAAGCGTGTATGGTACCAATATAAGTAGTGGTTATGACCCGTTAAAAGGTTCTTATGCCTTCTCTTGGAAGTGCTGCCTTTAGATTTACAAAATGAAATGAGACGGGACGCCGTGTCACTGCGCACGCGCGTACCTTCGCTCAACTTTTAGCTCAAAGCTAGATAGCAACCACAAACATTCAGTTGTCACGAAAAACCAATTCAATCAGTACACAGCACAGTATTCAAACAGTGTTTAAAACTGTAGCTATTTGGGGAATAGTTAAATACAACGGACGTTAATTTAACCAAAAGGGTGGGAGGGTGGGTTCTGTTTCAGACGGAAGATGTATCTCAAGTTATAAATCGCTCATTTCAATCTGTTTCAAAGCCTCGCACGGGACTCCAGTATGTAGTGTGGTTTGCACGGTTAAGATTAGCAATACTTAGTTTATAATAAAGTATAGTAGTTCTTGGGGGCACCACCTCTGATTCGTGAAAGGGACAGAGGAAACCTTGTTTAATAATATTGAATAATAGCACTCGTAATAATCAGTCTAATCTTAAGTAGGGAATTCTATGAAAGTAGAGCAGATCATATAACGTGAGAGATACGCGAGTATTATACACAATGATTTATTTAAGATAATGTAATTATAGTGAACACATACCAGATAAGTTATGGGTTAGTTGGGCTAAAGCAGTACAGTAGGCCTAAATTCTAATGAGAGCGCACTACACAATGGCTGCGTAGAGCGCGTGTGGAGGGGGAGGGGAGAGAGAGAGTGAGGAAGAGGTACAGAGGAAGAGGCTTCTATAGTAACAATGGACGATCAATAGCAACTGACCTAACGATGGTCAAGTTAAATCATTTGTAAAATACAATCAAACATCGACAATTCAATCACAACATGCCAATATGTCACAAGTAAGAAATATTGCAAATCGCAGTTACTTTTGTCGGTTTGAAGAACGGAGTCAATGGTTTGTTACATCCAACGAATAGGAAACGGAATCTCTTGTCAAAGTTCCGGGCGCAAAGTGAATGTGCAGGTTATGAGGTAAAGGTTAGAGAGTGACGCGTTCACCCCAAGTTAATCCTACGAACAAGCGGGGGTGATTGTACGTTAGGCGATTTTATACTCCAAAGAACAGGGGGTCATCCGTGTGAAGGTGACCTCTCTCATTGGTCAGTTACTTCCACCTGGGCGTCGTCTTGAGATCTGCCCAGAGTTGTGAAGTGGCTGATAGTTTAAATTCCATTATCTCAAATGTCCATGAAATGCTTAAACTTCAGAATAGAGCAATACAATGTTTATAACTGGTTTTGTTAGTATGATACAATTATTTTGATATCAAGATTGACTGATTTACTATATCTGAAGGGGAGTTATAATCAAACATCAATTAAACACGTTCTAGGTAAATGAGAAAACACACATTATAACTAGTGCTGTCAGTTTAACGCGTTATTAACGGCGTTAACGCAAACCCAAATTAACGGCGTCAATTTTTTTATCGCGCGATTAACGCTCTTTTTGGCCTAGCAAACATTGTAGTTTTTTTTCACATGCTGTTGCAACAACTACCGAAGTTAGAAAAACTACAACACCACACCGGATCTAGCTAGACCGGAAACAAAACAACAAGCACGCTACACACTTGTTTGGCTTGCGATCCGGCTAAAGCGTAGTAGCAGAGCCCATTTACGGATATAAAAAACATTCTCTGGTAGTAGGTTAACTTTACGTTTTGAGTAGATGGCGAGCGCGAGACGCCGAAATGGATGCCAATAAGATTCTGAATGGAAAGTTTACTTTTAAAAAGTTGCCAAATGGTTCCATTGACAAGACCAAAGTGATCTGTGTGTTTTGTCGTTGTAAAATGAGCTATCATTGCAGCACGTCCAGTCTGAAATACCACTTGATGGCCAAGCACACAGATGATGCAAATTCTCCGCCCCCTCGTCAAAGCCAGGCGATTGCAATGTTGTTTTCAATAACAAAAAATATGTGCACGAAGCAATCCGAACCACTTTTCCATGTTGATAAGAGCATTAAAATTTGAAAAAAGAATGGGACAAGAAGAAATCAAGGGACATTTAGAATAGATAGAAATAGAAATGTGCGATTCATTGTGATTAATCGCGAGTTAACTATTGACATTAATGCGATTAATCGCGATTAAATATTTTAATCGTTTGACAGCACTAATTATAACACATCGACTACTGTCATTGAATTAGTGTCCATGAGCCATGTAGTCCTTGAGAAATATGTTTATAAATCCACGAAAGAAAGTTCTCCCTTATACTCCATTGTCTGATACTGTGTGACCATGTGGTCTCTGTTCCTGACCGCATGCTGGGTCAGGGCTTTGAAGCATCTTCTGGGAGATAAGGACAAAGGGGGAAGGACCCTTCCCCCTTTTCGGGGGTAGGAGAAAGGTATGGATGGTACCAAGCTTTGTCTGTTGACTCTCTGCTACATATCCCCCTGCTGGCAACGTCCGATGACTCGACGTCGTTGGCCTGTTGGCACGTAAGAAGAGCAGAGAAAAGACAAACACGACAGTACGACAGCATTTCTACTGGACACATTGGCATGAGTGGACTCTAAACAAGGCAGGGATCAATGGGGCTAACTTGGGTGCTATTAATAAGTTTCTCTAGGTTAAGGTTCTATGCTAAAAATGAAAGGAAGAAGAAAATTAATAGAGGAAAGAATAATAATATAAAAAAATAAAAATAAAAAAAGAAGTGGAAGTGTGTGACTTCCTGGAGTCTTGGACTTCATGGGTGAGGGCTTAGGTAGTTTGTTTATGGGGTGTCCAGCTGTAAGGCGTTCCTCGCCATGATGACTACTAGCTTATCCAATTTTATTAGTTATTAATTAGAATTGGGTCTGCTATGTTTTTAGAATGGGTGTGCAATTTTATTTGATTGCAGTGGACCCATTTGAGGTGCGGGGTGCTTTGCCCCTTTTTAATTTTTATGCGGTAGGCCACTGGCGAGAGTTTGTCTGCTATCTCATAGGGGCCTGACCAATTTGGGAGGAACTTCTTTGAGACCCCAACCGGTTTGGTGAAGTTGTAGTACCACACCTTGTCTCCCGTCTGGAGTTCTTTTTGGGATGCTTTAAGGTCGTAGAATGCTTTCCTACCCTCGGCACTTTTCTCCAGGTGGTGTTTGTTATTGTAGAGGTTGTTCAGATCCGCTGAGTTTTCCATTGCTTGAGCAGTAATTGGATATTCGTCTGGTTTTGTCAGGAACAGGAGCATGGCGTTGGTCGCTGGATCTCGTCGTTGCATTGACACTAGATCAGAATCGTGAAGTGGACTTGCAAGGTCAGTTGTAAGGGTAGCACTACTGGGTTTGGGAGTGACCTTTTTGTTTTTGCTTCGTGTGACAGCATGAACTTCTAGGGATGGCGTCCGTGGCAGCCATTCTTCTTTGAATTTCCATGGCGTGCCTGTGATGGCGCCCGCTTTGGCCAGTCTGTCGGCTTCATCATTCCCGGATTTGTCTGGTCCTGGGACATGTGAATGACCCTTCACTTTCTTCCAATATATCATCATGTTCTGTTTTGTGACGATTTTGTTGCACGCCAGGATCAGTTCCGGGTTCTTCACCTCTTTTCCACGTTGATTCTTCATGTCGTTTTGCTTCCAGTTAGGCAGGTGACATATGAAAGAGAGTCTGGCGTAGTTGGAGTCACTGCAGATCACAAGGGTTTTTAGGTTATTTTCAGCGGCTTGCTGAATTGTGATGAGGATTCCCGCTAATTCTGCATATTGGCTGGTTTTGGTTCCAAGCTGGATATGTTGGGTCTTGAGATTGGGATCGTTTTCCCAGGTTATTCCCACTCCAGCTCTGACATATTTTTCATGATGGAAGGAACATCCATCAACGAATGCTGTTGGTAAGCCATTGCAGGTGTTCTCATCGAAGTAGTGGTGATTTGACGGTGGTGGAGGTGGTGCAGCGGTGATTGTTGGCGATTCCACGGAGGTGTCCTCCCTGACACAATGTTGGCACGTAGCCAGGCCTTGGCCTAGGGACATTTTGTTGTTTTGTCCATACTTGACTTCGACGTCATAGCCTTGGAAGGCCATCATCCAGGTGGCTATTCGGCTGTTGGAAACCCTTCCTTCACATAGTCTTTGGCTGTTGAGGAAGGTGACCGGTTGGTGGCATGTTTCGATGATTATCTTCTGCCCTCCAACATAGTTCCGGAAATGTTCTACTGCCCACACCGTGGACAGCAACGCTTTCTCGCAGTCTGAGAACTTGTCTTCCACCATGCTGAGATTTTTGCTTGCGTAGGCGACGATACGTTTGTCTTTATCATAGATTTGGTATAAACCTGCACTCATGCAGTGTTTGGAAAATCCAGCCTCCAAGTGGTATTCCTTGTCTTTGTTGGGGTAGGCCAGACATGGTGCAGTGCACAGCCGGTGTTTGAGTTCAGTCATCGCCGCGCTGTGTTGTTCACTCCAGTGGAAGTTTGTTTCTTTTTGGAGGAGTGAGTTTAGGGGTTTGGAGATGTCTGCATAGTTCTCAATGAATTGCCTTGAGTAGTTGCAGATTCCTAGGAAGCTTCGTAGTTCCGATATGTCTGCCGGCGTTTTTATGTTCTGTATCGCTTCAATTCTGGTCGATTGGGGCTCGATCCCATTGGGTCCTACTAGGAGACCAACGTAGTTCACCTTTTTCCTCCCCCATTGTCCTTTCGACAGGGCAAGCTTTGCTCCTGCTTGGGAGAGTTGTGAGAGGACATGGTCAATTTTCTGAAGGTGGTCTGACCATGATTGGCTTCGCATCAGAATGTCATCCACGTAGATTAGGTTGCCTCTGGTGGCTGCATCAGGCATTGCCTTGTGCAAGAAGATATTGAACTCTGCGGGTGAGTTGGAGTAGCCGAAGGGGCATCTGTTGAAAGTGAATGAGAAGGCCAGTTTGTGTTGGTCTCCTGGGTCCACTTTCATTGTCCAGAACCCGTTGGCAACATCAACTGTTGAGAAGTATTGTGCTTGAGAGATCTTGGCCAATTCTTTGTCAAGATGGATCATTGGCCATCGTGACAACGGGACTTGCTTGTTGAGTTGTCGATAGTCAATTGTGAGCCTCCATTTTCCAGTAGGCTTGAGCACCGGCCACAGGGGGGCGTTGTAGGTGCTATTGCATTCTCTAATGATCTGTTTCTGTAACAGTGAGTCGATGATTTCTTGTACTGAGTCGTAAGCAGCCAGTGGGATTTTGTACTGCCGTACAAACGTTGGGGCCGCGTTTGGATCCGTGGGGATGCGAACAGTGTGGATGTCTGTTGCTCCACAATCCAAGGAGTCCTTGGAGAAGATTGCACTGTGCTTGTAGAACAGCTGTCTCAGCTGTTGTCTCTGTGTGTCCTCTTCCAAGGCATCAGCTTTTCCCAGCTGTTGTATCACTTCTGTTGCGAAGCCAGGGTAGGGCTCTGTGCCTGGCTTGTTGTCCGCGAGTAGCGGTGGTCTCTTCCGGGGGTTGTGCCACTTCGTCACAGCTGGGGTGCTTCTTCTGGGATACTTGTCGACCACAGTAGGTCTTCCTACTTTCTGCGCTCTCATCCAGTTCGCATCATGTGACTTCTTTTGGACCTGTGACGCTTCTCGTTGCAGGTGGGTTTCTGCTGGCATCCAACGGTCATGGCGTTTTGCTAATTCTTTTTGACACTTTTTCCTTGATAGGTGAGTGGCGTAGCTCTGGGGCGGTCTGAAGTGGCCATCTAACCCATGGATCGGGTCCTCTTCTGAGAGATGTGGATCAGACGTGGGATGTCCCCCCCATTCCACTGTGAAGACTGTGGTCTGGACTTCAGGGTGAGGCAGTGGATAAGGCTTCTTGACGTGGGTCCACATCTGGTTTTGGTTGAAGTCATTGAGGGGTTCCTTTCTGTTCAGTAGATTGTGTCCAATCAGCAGTTTTTCGGTCTCAAGCGAAGAGACATGGATGGGGTGGATTAGGGGCATTTCCACAAGTGTTTGCTTCAAGTACAGAGTCTCTGTGAATGGAGCTTTGTTTTGGGTGAAGCCTGTGATGTTGAATTCGCTATCTTCACTGTTAATCCATCTTCTGTGTGAGGCGGCCAAGGTGGGTGCAAGTAGGCAGAGTTCTGCACCCGTGTCCAGCGATCCTTTGCCGGGCACTTCATCTTCAAGTGCGACGGAGGCATAGCTTCGGTTAGCTCCTTCTTTCGCTTCGAGGGCATCTTTGAGGGTCATTTCCTGTCGTATTAGCTGTGTTTCCTGTTCCGTTAGCTGTGTTTTAGCTTTTTCCAGTTCTTCGACTAGGTCGCTGGTTTCCTGGTCCTCTGCTGCCATTTTGAGGGCATCCCTGAAGGTTGATACCTGATGCGTTAGCTGTGCTTTAGCTTTTCCTAGTTCTACAACTAGTCCGCTGGTGTCCTCTTCCAGTCGTTTCCGTCTGTCTTGTTCCTTTTCTTTCGCTTCGAGGGCATCTCTGAGGGATCTTTCTTGTTGCGTTAGCTGAGTCTTAGCGTCTTCTAGTTCTTCGGCTAAACTGCTGGCTTCCTGTTCTCTTTCTTCTCGTCGGTCCTGTTCCATTGCTTTTGCTTTGAGGGCCTGTTTGAGGGATATTTCCTGTTGTATTAGGCTTGTTTTAGCACTCTCCAGTTCTTCAGTCAGGTCGCTTGCTTCTTGTTCCAATTGTTCCCGGCGCTGTCGTTCACTTTCTGTCACTTTGAGAGCCTCTTCTTGATCTCGGAGAACTTGTGCCCATTGTGTTTTGACATCCGCAATTGATAACCTGAGTTGTGCAGCATAGTTTAGACCGAGGCTGGATATGCATTTGATGGTTTGGGACTTGTTCAATGGTTGGCCCACATTTTCTGCGACCACTTCCAGGGTTTTCAATGCGATCCCCTCAAACGGTAGATCGGTTAGAGTTTCTACATAGTTTGGGTTTTCTTTTTCTGACAGGTAGACCATCAATTTCTCAGCTTCCGTGAGGTGAGACATGTTTAGTTAACTAGGGATTGGTTTGGCTAATGGAGGTTATTAACACAATGCTATTGTGGTGGAGTTCTTAGGCACTAATTTTGTAGTGGTTTTTTTTTTGTAAAAAAAAAAATTGTAAATAAAAAAAATTGTTTTAATAGAAATTAAATTTATATTAACTTTAAATCCGAAATTAATTTTCAAAGATTAACAATCCAAAAGTGAAATTAATATTCAAATCAAAAAATAATATTAAGGTTACAATTGCAGATAAAATTACAGATAATAAACCAAATTGCTGCTGCATCTATAATGTAGCTTTAAATTGGGCAAGGTTTTACATTAATGTCGAATTGAATGTAAAACAGTGAAGCTTCTTTTCTGTTATGTTTATCAATTTAAGAATAGTTTAACAATTTGTGACAGTACAAGCTGCGTTGTTCGGCTACTTCCAAACAAAAGTCCTTTTGGACTGACCGCAGATAAAGTGGGCAAACTAAAAATAATAGACTTTACGTTAAATTATTGTTAGTGACTGTGTTAAAATTGGATACGGATGAGGGGTAAATAGAATTACAGTTCAGTATGGTCAACAGCGCCGATATTCTGACAACATCCACTTTTAAGTGCGCGGAATGAAATCAAATTACAAGTCTTGCTGACGAAGCGTAACTATTTCCGGTTAAGCACGCAATAAAAGTCTTTAAATTACAGCGTCCCACTGTCTCAATAATTATTTTTCTGGTACTTTATTGATTCTAGAAAGTTGAGTGTTTACATTAATGTTGAATTACATGCAAAACAAAGTGAAGCTTTTTCGAAAGCTAGGTTAATCTATTTAAGAATAGTTTAACAATTTTCGACAGTACAGGCTGCGTTGTTCGGCTACTTCCAAACAAAAGTCCTTTTGGACTGATCGCAGATAAAGTGGGCAAACTAAAAATAATACACTTTACGTTTAATTATTATTTAGTGATTGTGTTAAAATTGGATACTGATGAGGGGCAAATAGAATTACAGTTCAGTATGGTCAACAGCGCCGATATTCTGACAACTTCCACTTTTAAGTGCGCGGAATGAAATCAAATTACAAGTTTTGCTGACGAAGCGTAACTATTTCCGGTTAAGCACGCAATAAAAGTCTTTAAATTACAGCCTCCCACTGTCTCAATAATTATTTTACTGGTACTTTATTGATTCTAGAAAGTTGAGTGTTTACATTAATGTTGAATTACATGCAAAACTAAGTGAAGCTTTTTCGAAAAGCTAGGTTAATCAATGACGAATTGCTTAACAATATTGAAGCATATAGCTTAGTATAGAACTGTGAAGTCTCTTTCAAAATAAAAGTCCTTTAGGACTAAACCGCATGTTTGTTTCTCGGAACAACTTATCAGTTTCAAGGTAATTTGCTTAAGTCTCTCAAAATAAAAGTCCTTTAGGACTAAACCGCATGTTTGTTTCTCGGAACAACTTATCAGTTTCAAGGGTAATTCGCTTAACCCAAAATAGGAAACACTACTAAGATACACCTTTTAGAAGCGTGTATGGTACCAATATAAGTAGTGGTTATGACCCGTTAAAAGGTTCTTATGCCTTCTCTTGGAAGTGCTGCCTTTAGATTTACAAAATGAAATGAGACGGGACGCCGTGTCACTGCGCACGCGCGTACCTTCGCTCAACTTTTAGCTCAAAGCTAGATAGCAACCACAAACATTCAGTTGTCACGAAAAACCAATTCAATCAGTACACAGCACAGTATTCAAACAGTGTTTAAAACTGTAGCTATTTGGGGAATAGTTAAATACAACGGACGTTAATTTAACCAAAAGGGTGGGAGGGTGGGTTCTGTTTCAGACGGAAGATGTATCTCAAGTTATAAATCGCTCATTTCAATCTGTTTCAAAGCCTCGCACGGGACTCCAGTATGTAGTGTGGTTTGCACGGTTAAGATTAGCAATACTTAGTTTATAATAAAGTATAGTAGTTCTTGGGGGCACCACCTCTGATTCGTGAAAGGGACAGAGGAAACCTTGTTTAATAATATTGAATAATAGCACTCGTAATAATCAGTCTAATCTTAAGTAGGGAATTCTATGAAAGTAGAGCAGATCATATAACGTGAGAGATACGCGAGTATTATACACAATGATTTATTTAAGATAATGTAATTATAGTGAACACATACCAGATAAGTTATGGGTTAGTTGGGCTAAAGCAGTACAGTAGGCCTAAATTCTAATGAGAGCGCACTACACAATGGCTGCGTAGAGCGCGTGTGGAGGGGGAGGGGAGAGAGAGAGTGAGGAAGAGGTACAGAGGAAGAGGCTTCTATAGTAACAATGGACGATCAATAGCAACTGACCTAACGATGGTCAAGTTAAATCATTTGTAAAATACAATCAAACATCGACAATTCAATCACAACATGCCAATATGTCACAAGTAAGAAATATTGCAAATCGCAGTTACTTTTGTCGGTTTGAAGAACGGAGTCAATGGTTCGTTATATCCAACGAATAGGAAACGGAATCTCTCGTCAAAGTTCCGGGCGCAAAGTGAATGTGCAGGTTATGAGGTAAAGGTTAGAGAGTGACGCGTTCACCCCAAGTTAATCCTACGAACAAGCGGGGGTGATTGTACGTTAGGCGATTTTATACTCCAAAGAACAGGGGGTCATCCGTGTGAAGGTGACCTCTCTCATTGGTCAGTTACTTCCACCTGGGCGTCGTCTTGAGATCTGCCCAGAGTTGTGAAGTGGCTGATAGTTTAAATTCCATTGTCTCAAATGTCCATGAAATGCTTAAACTTCAGAATAGAGCAATACAATGTTTATAACTGGTTTTGTTAGTATGATACAATTATTTTGATATCAAGATTGACTGTTTTACTATATCTGAAGGGGAGTTATAATCAAACATCAATTAAACACGTTCTAGGTAAATGAGAAAACACACATTATAACACATCGACTACTGTCATTGAATTAGTGTCCATGAGCCATGTAGTCCTTGAGAAATATGTTTATAAATCCACGAAAGAAAGTTCTCCCTTATACTCCATTGTCTTATACTGTGTGACCATGTGGTCTCTGTTCCTGACCCCATGCTGGGTCAGGGCTTTGAAGCATCTTCTGGGAGATAAGGACAAAGGGGGAAGGACCCTTCCCCCTTTTCGGGGGTAGGAGAAAGGTGTGGATGGTACCAAGCTTTGTCTGTTGACTCTCTGCTACATCTCTGTCTCTGTCTCTCTGTCTCTCTCTCTCTTCTATTTTTCTCCGAGAGATATAGAGAGAGAAAGACCGGGCTATGAGAGGACAGGGAGAGACCAGGAGTTCAGGAGAGAGAGAGAGAGACTAGGGTATAAGTGAGGAAGAGAGAGAGAGACCAACGTAGGAGAGAGAGAGAGACCAGGTATAAGTGAGGAAGAGCGACCCACAAGGAGCGAGGGAGAGAAAGAAGGAGAAACAGGACAGAACAAGTGTTCTGGCAACAGTGGAAAAGTTTCATTAGTGCAACAGTGTTTAGCTAAGCCCATATTAAGGACCAGGCAAACCAGCTGAGACACAGACTGATCACCTGCCGACTCGCACTCCTTACTAACGCTTTCCTCTCTCTATTCTCTCCTTTCCTTTCTCTTCTCTCTCTTTTCTCTCTCTTCTCTCTCTCTTTTTCTCTCTCTCCTCACACATCTCTCTCTCCCCTCCTTTCTTTGCCATATTAGGCCATGGCCGAGCAATGACCCCACTATAACTTTCTCTTTCTCTTTCGTTCTTGTACTTCTCCCTCTCTCCTGCTCTTTCTCCCTCATTTGCACGTGTGCCCACACAAACACACACACGCACGCGCGCGAGTGTCTAAGCAGTGGGACTGTGGGACAGTGTCGCATCTTCCTTTCTCTGCCCCTGTGGCCTGCTCCTCTCTGCTCCTCTCCCTCTCTTTTCCTTTCCCGCCTCTCTCTCCCTCTCTCCTACACCTCTCCCTCTAGTCCCCCCTCTCTCCATCTCTTGTCCTCTGTGTCTCTGCTGCAAAGAGCAGCACACCTGCCTGAAACACAGAGAGAGAGAGAGAGACAAACAGACAGAAAGAGAGAGAGACCCAAAGCGCGTTGGTGATTAATATTTTACAGTAGTGTAAATACTACTGGTTCTCCTGGGTGAGATCATGGACACCACAGTTCTCTGATCCTCTCTCTCTCTCTGTCAGAAAGGTTACGTCTTCAACTTTTCTGACACTCTATCAGTCCACTTTTATTTCTCTATCTATCCTTCCCTTTCCCCTCTACTCTCAAAAGATAACCTCAAGAGCCCAGTGTCTGTCTCCTAGTACTGTTGCACACATACAGAGGAAGATACATGCACGCACACACACACACGTACACACGTACTAATATACCCTCATACACGTGTACTGTACACAGGTTAACACACACGTACATGCATACATACACATCTCCCTCTCTCTTCCCCATCTCGCTCGCTCTCTTCCCCATCTCGCTCGCTATCTCTCTTTTGTCCCTATTAAATGTGTCACATTTGGTTTGTGTGTGTATTAATGTGTATGTGTGTGTGCACTTTACTTAGCTTTTTCAACTAATCTTTTCTTCTCCCTGCTCACTACTGCTGAGTTTGTGCTCTAATGCTGCTTCCTAGTGGCCAGGATATGTCAATACAAACACACACAGCAATGCCAGTGTGCCCTTCATGACCTTCACCTCCATAGAGAACACACTGGGCTAGATTCATCAAACCGTTTGCCGTTTGGGGTTAACTGTTCGCAAAGACTGCGGGCTATTTACAAACAGGGCGCACTTGGGTAAGATCGCAGATTGCCTGCCACATGAGCAAGAACAGACAAGTTGCGCTTTCAATGTGCATTCGTGGGAGGGTCATAGGGAAAGTGGGAGGGTCAGGGGGAAAGTGGGAGGGTCAGGGGGAAAGTGGGAGGGTCATGGGGAAAGTGGGAGGGTCATGGGGAAAGTGGGAGGGTCATGGGGAAAGTGGGAGGGTCATGGGGAAAGTGGGCGTTCCACCCAAAAAGGTGGGTGGAACCTAGCGTTGTAAGCCTAAGTTGATCGTAGAATCCATCGTACGACGAATCTTAGTTTTACGGGCCGTTCCCAAAGACATCGTAGCTCAAGTGTCCCTTGAAAATTCGTAACTCTTGAAAGCTCATAGATTAGCCTACTCCTTATGAACATGTTTGGGAAACACACGTAAGAACGATTGCTACGATCCATCGTTATCGGGGAACGCAGCCCTGATCAGTATAGTCTACATACAGCAGACTAGATCAGTATAGTCTACATACAGCAGACCAGATCAGTATAGTCTACATACAGCAGACCAGATCAGTATAGTCTACATACAGCAGACCAGATCAGTATAGTCTACATACAGCAGACCAGATCAGTATATTCTATGTACAGCAGACTAGATCAGTATACTACATACAGCAGACCAGATCAGTATAGTCTACATACAGCAGACCAGATCAGTATATTCTATGTACAGCAGACTAGATCAGTATAGTCTACATACAGCAGACCAGATCAGTATAGTCTACATACAGCAGACCAGATCAGTATAGTCTACATACAGCAGACCAGATCAGTATATTCTATGTACAGCAGACTAGATCAGTATACTACATACAGCAGACCAGATCAGTATAGTCTACATACAGCAGACCAGCTCAGGAGCTCTCGTTAATCTACAAGCATTTTCAAGTTTCTCTTTAGCTACGATGGCTTCGGGAAACGGCCCGTACAACTAAGATCCATCGTACGTATGGACTCTACGATCAATTTAGGCTTACGATGCTTTCGGTAAACGCACTCCAGATCAGTATAGTCTACATACAGCAGACTAGATCAGTATAGTCTACATACAGAAGACCAGATCAGTATGGTCCAGGTGTTGATCTATGGGCATCTGTGAATCAAACTATACTTGATTTAATTTAATTGGATCCTAGCACAGCTGTGCTAGGATCCAATTAACTCAAATATAATTGTATTTGTACATTCCTTTTCCTAAGCAATGTCCCAATGCTTCACAGATGCCCACAGATTTGGATAGGTAACAGCTGTGCAAGGATCCAATTAAATTAAATCAAATATAGTTGTATTTGTACAGTTGTATGATTTAGGTAGTATGTTGACATGACTGCTACTTTTTGGTGGTGTTACATCATTGCAGGTAACTTACATGCTCTCAGCTGTAGTAGTTTATTGCCACCACTAGATGTCAGCAATGTCCTGGCTAGAGTTTAAATTCCTTTAGTATTGCATGTCCTCTCAGTGACAACAACGTCTGTGGTTTAGACATACAGCAATGTGTGCATGATATGGTCCACAAAGAGCCTCCCACACACACAGATAGCACTGCAAATCCATGCACACAACCACACAAGCACACAAGCACACACACATACACACATGCACACACACACACACACACACACACACACACGCACACAGACACACCTTCCCACATCCAACAACACACTGAAAATGCATGCATTCACACTTAGACACGCACACAAGAACACACACACTCACACACATCAGGGCTCTCAAGTTCTTTCAAAAGTTTGGCGTTAGATTACCATACCTATCAACGTTTGGATACAAGATACGTACCCCTCTCTGGGAGGGACTCAGAAAACGTACCTCTGCCTGCGCCACGTCCATTACAGTTTTTTTGTACAGTCGCTAGGACACATTTCTCAATACTTATGTCACGTTTTCAAAACTCTTCACACAGTGAGCACAACAGAAGTACATGTGGGCTGAACTGTGGATCATTTATCATTGTTTTGGCCCAAAATGCATTCAATGACTCCATCTTTCAAATGACATTCATTCTTTTCTCACTTCGACACAACAACTGCCAAAACCCCTATGTACCTACAGGCCAATTTGCACATGCTCCATCCACCATCCACATGATCAAATGTCCCTCCTGGACGCAATGAATGCCGAATGCCTGGACATAGCCAGGGATGGATCAGGCATACCAGAAGATTCTTTCCTAGGTGTATTGCCCTAGATGACATAAGATGTGATGTGGATGAGAACCTATGGCTAAATGCAGAAGATGACAGTACCATACCTATTGTATCTGTATCAGTGTGTACACAAATTCTTGTATTCTGGAATGAGTGAGAAAAAAAAGAAAGTTTTAAAACATATTGAAGCATACTGCATCAAGTCTGATTCATTCCAGTATCATATATTGCAGTGAATTCTAAACAGTAAAGAGGTGTCCTTGTTTTACAGTAAATAAGAAAACTTTGTATAATGCTACCTGTTGTTAGTGATTTTTAGGTCATTGTTTTGTGGGTGACAAAGTATGTTTGTTGGCTGTCAACCTTTGCTAGTGTTATGGAAGAATTAGTTGATTTTGACACATGCATGAAGTGATTTGGTAGTTTTAGTGCATTTTGAATGTGAAATAAACTGCTGTGCTGAGCTGAAAGTTGGTTAGGAGAACTGTGTGAAGAGTTTTGAAAAAGTGACCTAAGTATTGAGAAATGTGTCCTAGCGACTGTAAAAAACTGTAATTGTATACAGTGACCTGTCCCCAGCTGCAAAAGCCAGGCTCCGTTAGATGCAGAACCATCTTCCTCCTCCGGGTGGCATCATTTCCTCCCTGGCCATTATGCTGGGAACATATACGGTCACCACGGCCGATTCTACGCACACTCTTCCTCACTTTCCCTGTGTGTGTATCTGTCTGTACGTGTGTGTGTGTGTGTGTGTGTGAGAGAGATAGAGAGTGTGTGTGTTTGTGTGTCTGTGCTTAATCTGTGAGAACTGTTATGGAGTCAAATCGTCTGCCCTTTTTATGACACACACACACAAGTGCTTCCGCCTGTGCTCTCTCTCTCTCTCTCTCTCTCTCTCTCTCTCTCTGTCTGTCTGTCTGTCTGTCTGTCTGTCTGTCTGTCTGTCTGTCTGTCTGTCTGTCTGTCTGTCTGTCTGTCTGTCTGTCTGTCTGTCTGTCTGTCTGTCTGTCGCTCTCTTTTTCTCTCTCCTCCATCCCCCTCTCCATACTTCTCTCCTCTTTCTGTCATCTCCACAGTCACATGTCTCTGTTGAATAGAGTGTTGAGTGTGTCTCTCCAGCTGGTGCCTTAGCATGCCACATAAGTGACGTACGTGTATGTGTGTGTTTGTGTGTGTTTGTTGGTGTGTGATGGTATGGGTATTTGTGTTTATGACTCAGTGTGTGTGTGTGTGTGCGTTGGTGTATATGTGTGTGTGCCAGTCGCTTAGATTCAGTGTCAGTGTTGCATCAGCCAGCAGGCCTTCTCCTCTGGCTCAGGGTTCATTTGCTACGGTACACAGATGCTCTCACTCCCCACACCCATCATCTGGTACTCTCTCTCTCTCTCTCCCTCTTTCTCCCTCTCTCTCTCTCTCTCTCTCTCTCTCTCTCTCTCTCTCTCCTCTCTCTCTCTCTCTCTCTCTCTCTCTCTCTCCCTCTCTCTCTCTCTCCGTCTCTCTCTCTCCCCTCTCTCTCTCTCTCTCTCTCTCTCTCTCTCTCTCTCTCTCTCTCTCTCTCCTTCTCTCTCTCTCTCTCTCTCTCTCTCTCTCTCTCTCTCTCTCTCTCTCTCTCTCTCTCTCTCTCTCTCTCTCTCTCTCTCTCTTTCTTTATCTCTGTCTTTGAGAGGATGGCAACCCCAATTGTAGCCAGGCTGACATTGAGGTTCATAGGAAGGACAGTCTGTTTTCGGTGTGTGTGTGCGCGTTGGAGGACGCTGTGAATAATCCTGACTACTCACAGCAAAAATGAAAATGATCCTCTGTAGAGACAGATGATTAAGAGGATGAAGATGACAAGCAGCCTCGGACGAGGGACGACGTCTCATCTGAACAGAGGGTTAATGGTGTGTGTGTGTGTGTGTATCTGTGTGTGTGAGAGTCACCAGGTAAGACATGCTGGCTGAGGGCCAGACCAGGTCGGCTTGGCTGATGTCAGCTCTGATCCCTAATACAGCTGTACCCATTCTGTTGTTTCCATTGCACTGCCATTTCGGCATTGTTGAGGAGATGGTGTGAAGAATGATCGTGTTCTGCTGAGGTGATTAGATGAGATGATGCCTCATGCACTCTGTCTGACATGCTGTGTGCACTTCTTTGTCTCCCCCTTTCTCTCCATCGTTCTCTCTGTCTGTCGTCTTGCTCTTCCTGTCTCACTGTCTTGGACTCTCTCTCTGTCTGTCTCTCTTTCTCCAACACATCAAACATCGAGGATGGCTCTGTCTTATACACAGTGTTCTGGAGTTTGTGGGCAGGTCTTTTCTCTCTGTTAAATTTTCCAATTTGTTTTAGTTGTTTGTGACATGTGGGCTGTCTCCCTCTCTGTGTCTCTGTTTCTGTTTCTCTGTTTCTCTGTTTCTCTGTTCTCTGTTTCTCTGTTTCTCTGTCTGTCTGTCTGTCTGTCTGTCTGTCTGTCTGTCTGTCTGTCTGTCTGTCTGTCTGTCTGTCTCTCTCTCTCTCTCTCTCTCTCTCTCTCTCTCTCTCTCTCTCTCTCTCTCTCTCTCTCTCTCTCTCTCTCCTCTCTCTCTCTCTCTCTTTCACTCTCTTTCACTCTCTTTCACTCTCTCTCTGTCTCCGGCACGTACTTAGTTTGTAATGTCAAGGATCCCTCGTTGTCGTGGACCCCAAACAATGCAATTAGAAAATACACAAAAGAGGTACTATATAGATGTGTCAGCAAGCCAATGAGTCAGTTAGTCAGTCAGTCAACCATCCAGCCAGTCAGCCAGCCAGCCAGTCAATCATCCAGTCTGTCAGTCAACCATCCATCCAGTCAGTCAGCCAGTCAACCAGCTTGCCAGTCAGTCAGCCAAACAGCCAGCCAACCCAGCCAGCCAGTAAAACAATCCTTCCTATTCTGCCTATTCCTATTCTTACAGCCTTTGGTAATGAACTGACTTAGTTAAAAATAAACATCCACACCATCACCATACACTGACTCCTTGGTGTGTGTGTGTGTGTGTGTGTCTGTGTGTGTGCTTGTGTGTGTGTGTGTGAGAGAGATAGAGAGTGTGTGTGTTTGTGTTTGTGTGTCTGTGCTTAATCTGTGAGAACTGTTATGGAGTCAAACACATGGCCAATCTTCTGCCCTTTTCATGACACACACACACACACATACATATGAAACCAACACACAAATACACATGCATACGGTACACACACGCGTATACTAACAGTACTTAAACCCCCACACACACACACTTTGCCCTCTGGATTCAACGTGTTTCTGCTTATACATTATGTAATGAGCAGCTCACTGGAGGTTAGACAAGCGATGGCTGGCACACGCACACACACACACGCACGCACACACACACACACACGCGCACACACACATGCACGCACACACACACACACACGCACGCACACACGCACTCGCACACGCACGCACACACACACACACACACACACACACACGCTCACGCACACAGTTGGGGAAAGTTGGAGATGAGCTGAAGAGAAAGATCAGTGAAGTGTGAAGGAACCAGGGCCAGACTCAGACTGTACAATTTGCATTTTGCACCGTACTTCTAACTGTAATATGCAATCACTTTCCACTGCACTTTTACACTCGGGTTTAGCTTCTGTCCATACTTTATTACACGACACTGTATATCCTGCACTTGCTGCTATTGCACTTCCGGTTAGACCTAAAATGCATTTCGTTGCCTTGTACCTGTACTTGTGTAATTGACAATAAAGTTGAATTTGATCTGATCTAAAAGCTCATGCACACACACACACTAAGATGATTCGATGATCAGAAGTGTTTGGAGGGACATGGTGAACCAGTCATGTTTAGGGTCAAGGTCAGGACGTCAGGTGTCAGAGAGAAGTTCGCCTGGAGTTATTTCCTGATTATGTTTCTAGGTCAGTTCTGTTGATACCCCTGCTTAGCCCTTATTGGTTGGTAAACAGAATCAAGCAGGATAAGGTATTGGTCCTAGCCAAGGCGGATAGTGGACAATGTCTGGTTCTTCAAGGGTTCTAGTGTGCTTCTGTCTGGGTTCTTATCTCGGCCTTGCAGAACTCTGCACTGCTGCTTAGAACAACTGAGAACACACAGATACACTCACACACGCACACACACACCTGCCTGTTAATAGCTCCCAAACGTTCCAATGAGAATGTGGAATTTCACGGGTTCAGCTTTGACTTTACAACTAAATAACGAAAGAAAGAAAATAGGGAATGAGAAAGAGAGAGAGGTGTGTGTGTGTGTGTGTGTTTGTGCACATGGGGGGCATGGAGCTCTGCATGGTCTCTGATTGGCTGTAAGGGAAAATCCATAGAGTCTGTGGTTACCTTGGCGACTGTAATCATCTCAAATTCAGCATCCAGCAGTCGGCAAAAGAGAGAGAGAAAGAGAGAGAGAAAAAGGAAAAGAAAGAAAGGGGGAAAGAGAGGAAGAGTGAGCATGGAGGAGGAGAGAGGAACAGGTGGGTAGACAGAGGGGTGAGAGAGGGAGGGGGAGAGAGAAAGATTGAAACAGTCAAAAGGAGAGCACCGATCGACCTGAGAGGTAGATGAATGGAGGGATTCAAGGGAGTCAGATGGCTAAGTGTTGAGGGAGTCGGGCTAGTAATCAGAAGGTTGCCGGATCGATTCTCCATCGTTCTCTCTGTCTGTCGTCTTGCTCTTCCTGTCTCACTGTCTTGGACTCTCTCTCTGTCTGTCTCTCTTTCTCCAACACATCAAACATCGAGGATGGCTCTGTCTTATACACAGTGTTCTGGAGTTTGTGGCAGGTCTTTTCTCTCTGTTAAATTTTCCAATTTGTTTTAGTTGTTTGTGACATGTGGGCTGTCTCCCTCTCTGTGTCTCTGTTTCTGTTTCTCTGTTTCTCTGTTTCTCTGTTTCTCTGTTTCTCTGTTTCTCTGTCTGTCTGTCTGTCTGTCTGTCTGTCTGTCTGTCTGTCTGTCTGTCTGTCTGTCTGTCTGTCTGTCTGTCTGTCTGTCTGTCTCTCTCTCTCTCTCTCTCTCTCTCTCTCTCTCTCTCTCTCTCTCTCTCTCTCTCTCTCTCTCTCTCTCTCTCTCTCTCTCTCTCTCTCTCTCTTTCACTCTCTTTCACTCTCTTTCACTCTCTCTCTGTCTCCGGCACGTACTTAGTTTGTAATGTCAAGGATCCCTCGTTGTCGTGGACCCCAAACAATGCAATTAGAAAATACACAAAAGAGGTACTATATAGATGTGTCAGCAAGCCAATGAGTCAGTTAGTCAGTCAGTCAACCATCCAGCCAGTCAGCCAGCCAGCCAGTCAATCATCCAGTCTGTCAGTCAACCATCCATCCAGTCAGTCAGCCAGTCAACCAGCTTGCCAGTCAGTCAGCCAAACAGCCAGCCAACCAGCCAGCCAGTAAAACAATCCTTCCTATTCTGCCTATTCCTATTCTTACAGCCTTTGGTAATGAACTGACTTAGTTAAAAATTAAACATCCACACCATCACCATACACTGACTCCTTGGTGTGTGTGTGTGTGTGTGTGTCTGTGTGTGTGCTTGTGTGTGTGTGTGTGAGAGAGATAGAGAGTGTGTGTGTTTGTGTTTGTGTGTCTGTGCTTAATCTGTGAGAACTGTTATGGAGTCAAACACATGGCCAATCTTCTGCCCTTTTCATGACACACACACACACACATACATATGAAACCAACACACAAATACACATGCATACGGTACACACACGCGTATACTAACAGTACTTAAACCCCCACACACACACACTTTGCCCTCTGGATTCAACGTGTTTCTGCTTATACATTATGTAATGAGCAGCTCACTGGAGGTTAGACAAGCGATGGCTGGCACACGCACACACACACACGCACGCACACACACACACACACGCGCACACACACATGCACGCACACACACACACACACGCACGCACACACGCACTCGCACACGCACGCACACACACACACACACACACACACACACGCTCACGCACACAGTTGGGGAAAGTTGGAGATGAGCTGAAGAGAAAGATCAGTGAAGTGTGAAGGAACCAGGGCCAGACTCAGACTGTACAATTTGCATTTTGCACCGTACTTCTAACTGTAATATGCAATCACTTTCCACTGCACTTTTACACTCGGGTTTAGCTTCTGTCCATACTTTATTACACGACACTGTATATCCTGCACTTGCTGCTATTGCACTTCCGGTTAGACCTAAACTGCATTTCGTTGCCTTGTACCTGTACTTGTGTAATGACAATAAAGTTGAATTTGATCTGATCTAAAAGCTCATGCACACACACACACTAAGATGATTCGATGATCAGAAGTGTTTGGAGGGACATGGTGAACCAGTCATGTTTAGGGTCAAGGTCAGGACGTCAGGTGTCAGAGAGAAGTTCGCCTGGAGTTATTTCCTGATTATGTTTCTAGGTCAGTTCTGTTGATACCCCTGCTTAGCCCTTATTGGTTGGTAAACAGAATCAAGCAGGATAAGGTATTGGTCCTAGCCAAGGCGGATAGTGGACAATGTCTGGTTCTTCAAGGGTTCTAGTGTGCTTCTGTCTGGGTTCTTATCTCGGCCTTGCAGAACTCTGCACTGCTGCTTAGAACAACTGAGAACACACAGATACACTCACACACGCACACACACCTGCCTGTTAATAGCTCCCAAACGTTCCAATGAGAATGTGGAATTTCACGGGTTCAGCTTTGACTTTACAACTAAATAACGAAAGAAAGAAAATAGGGAATGAGAAAGAGAGAGAGGTGTGTGTGTGTGTGTGTGTTTGTGCACATGGGGGGCATGGAGCTCTGCATGGTCTCTGATTGGCTGTAAGGGAAATCCATAGAGTCTGTGGTTACCTTGGCGACTGTAATCATCTCAAATTCAGCATCCAGCAGTCGGCAAAAGAGAGAGAGAAAGAGAGAGAGAAAAAGGAAAAGAAAGAAAGGGGGAAAGAGAGGAAGAGTGAGCATGGAGGAGGAGAGAGGAACAGGTGGGTAGACAGAGGGGTGAGAGAGGGAGGGGGAGAGAGAAAGATTGAAACAGTCAAAAGGAGAGCACCGATCGACCTGAGAGGTAGATGAATGGAGGGATTCAAGGGAGTCAGATGGCTAAGTGTTGAGGGAGTCGGGCTAGTAATCAGAAGGTTGCCGGATCGATTCCCCGCCGTGCCAAATTACATTGTGTCCTTGGGCAAGGCACTTCACCCTACTTGCCTCGGGGGGAATGTCCCTGTACTTACTGTAAGTCGCTCTGGATAAGAGCGTCTGCTAAATGACTTAATGTAAATGTAAATAGAGGCGTGAGGGTACAGCAGGTTCTGACACCAATCAACTTTGTGTGTCTGTATGTCTGTGTTTTTACTGACTGTGTGTGTGTGAGAGAGAGAAAATGTGTGTGCGACAGGGCAGGAGCTGACAGAAAGTATTCCTCTCAGAGAGAGGTGTAAGAAAGAGGTGTCAAAAGAGGAGAAAGCGAATGTCAGTGAGAAAAAAAGAGAGAGCATTTCTCGTTGAGGATTACATGCTCCGCCCTTCCTCTCTTCTTGTCCCCTCGTCTGGCAGATGGAAATCAATCTGTCCATTGTGGGGCTTCTGCTTGTGGAGGAGGAGCATCCTTCTCTTTCCTCCTCTCCTCCCTTCCCCTCCTCTCCTGTCCTCCCCTCCTCTCCTCACTTCTCATATCCTATCTTCCCCTCCCCTTTCCTCCTCTCCTCTCTGTGTATCCGGCGATCATTCTCCAGTGACAGGAAAGCAGGAAGGGCCAATACACCTCTTCTTTCACACCTCCTCCATCCCTACATCATCTATGCTCTTTGTGGTCCTTCAGAGCCTGGGGGAAAGTGACAGGAAGGGAGAGAGAGAGGGATGGTGGGCAAGCAGAGGAGACAGCAAGGGAGAAAGGCAGAGACAGGGGGAAGGTTTGTGTGTGGCGCTAATTATGATGTTTGCTTTGTTTCCCCCTGATGCTTTAGACAATCTCCTACTAGCAACTCACACACGCACGCACACACACACACACACACACACAAACACACCCCCTCACACTCACCCTCCTGCTGGCACACTGTACAACAAACCTCCCAGAGGCGGCATACTTTGAAAGCAGCTAGACGCGAAAAACATCAACAACAGAGGAGACACAGAGAGAGGGAGAGAGAGAGAGAGGGTACTGTCACTCACCCTTGACTATTCGTAGTAGCTAACGTCCTCACACGCGGGTCTGGAATTTTCCGTCACTCTCCCAGCCAATGGGAGGACAGCAGGGCTTCTCCGCGCGTGAGGGGGTGGAGAGAGAGAGCGGGCGGGCTGATTGACAGCCAGCGCCCTACAGGTGAAGAGAAGAACAGAGAGAGCAGAGAGAAAGACAGGGAGGAGGACCACAAGCCACAGAGAGAGAGAGAGAGAGAACGAGAGGAGAAAAAGAGTGCAGCGACGGCCAGACGTCTCAGCCCTTCTCCATCATTTCTTGCTTCTCGCCGTTTGTCCTGGTGGTGGTTGTTCTGAGCAGTATCTCTGCTCCTCCTGTTCTCCTCCATCTCCTCCTGCTCTCCTCCTTCTCTCCTCCTCCTCCTGCTCTCTTCCTCCTCTTCTTGCACTTGTCCTGCTCCCGCTCACCTCCTCCTGCTCTCCTCTTCCCCCTTCCTCCTCCTCCTGCTCTCTTCCTGCTCTCCTCCTCCTCCTGCTCTCCTCCTCCTCCTCCTCTCCTCCTCCTCTCCTCCTCCTCCTGCTCTACACCTTCTCTCCTCCTCCTGCTGCTGCTCTGCTCCCTTCAGCTCCAAAGAGACAGAATGAGCCAGTGTCGGAAGAGGTGTAAGAGGCAGCTGACCAAGGTGGCACGCTATTTCTACCGCTTCCTCACCGGAACACTCACTGAAGGTAGGCAGCCTCCAGCCTCTAACCACCCCCAAGGACAGCCTCTTCCTCTGGGGACAGAACAGATAGTCTGGTGCTGGTGCTGGTTCTGGGTCTGGGTCTGTCCTGGTCCTGGTCTTGGAGAGTGTTTTGTGTGCTGGAGTGTTTGTGTGAGAGCACTGCTCTGTACCTGAGCTGTGTGTGTTATGGCACAGTGCTTCGGTTGGCTCTTTCAGTTTACTTCTGTTAACCTTCAGAGTAAAAATGTTATTCTATTTGCTTCATTTCAAGTGATTTCCAGTTGGGGGGCACGAACAGGTAGATGTAGGGTATATATATATACCTAGACTGTGTTTGTGTGCGTGTTTGAGGGAGTGCCTGTGTGTGTGCGTGTGTGTGACCAACGTGTTTCATCTTCATACAGAGTGTCTTGCAAAAGAGGGATCAGAAAGCTCAGTGGGGGGGGGGGGGGGGGGGGGGGGGGGGGCTGAGTGGTTCTAATTACCCCTCTGCCTGTGTGTTTGTGTGCGTGTGCGCCTGTGTGTGTGTGTGTGTGCATGTATGTGTGTGTGTGGTATCGTGCTGTGTGGCTGAAATGATTTGTGCTGTGGATGTGGAATGAGATCCGCACGGCGAACTCTCTCCTCTTATTTCTCCAGCTTCTTTTTTTCCCCTCCTATTTTCCATATCCTTTCTCTCTCTCCGTCCTAGGCAGTTACCCATAACCAGAGAGAGAAAGAGAAATAGGACGATGGAGCAAGAGAAAGATTAACCTAAAGAGTTGTAGAAAAGCGAGAGAAAGAGAGAAAGAAAAAGAGCTGAAGAGTTGGAGAGAGATAACGAATGAAAAAGAGAGAGAGAGATGGGGAGAGAAAGAAACAAAGAAAGAAACAAAGAAATAAATAAATAAAGAGAGAAAGAGAGAAAGAGAGAAAGAGAGAAAGAAAAAAAGATTGGGAGCATGGTTAAATTAGAACTAGTTGAACACAGACTGAGGTCATTAACCTGTCACTGACCATTTCCAAGATCTCAGCTCACACCCAAACAAGAACCCTGAACTCCACCAGGTCAGCCCTGCCCAGTCACACTACCTCTTGTCGATTCGACAGTATTCTTTCAGTCTGAACCATGTCTTTTCGGATTGCAAAAATGATAGATGATGGCTCATTTCATGAGCAGTAAAGTTCATACATTTGTATTTTATCGGTTATCTTGAGTCCCATGTTAGGTACATCAAGGAATGTTTGGCCTGGTGCATAATCTCCTGGGTTGGAAATCAACTCAACCATTGATTCTCCTCCTCTTCTAGTCTTTCTTTTCCTCCTCTCCTCTCCTCTCTTTATCTCTTCCGATTTCTGACATCTGCAGAGCTGCATGTTCCTGTTCAGAAAGCAGCTCACACACACACACACACACACTTATTCTACTTAACCTATCATGTATGATGGACAGAGAAGAACCTAGGTAAA